>NW_028124752.1:0-90392 GCF_965194825.1 Balaenoptera physalus | reverse complement strand
TTAGGGTGGAATGAAGTGGAGGTCCTTGTCAACAGAGCAGCCCTAAACTTTGGGGTGCTTGTGTCTTGCTGATTTTTAATTTTCCCACTTTATCCCCCCATGCGTGGAAGTGCCCTATGCTCTCTAAGCTGTGTTTTTTAGCTGTTTCAGGACACACCGTACCCTTCTCCAGACTGGCTGTTGGCAATTTACATCCCGCCCATCAGTGTAGCAAGGCTCCCATTTCTCCATGGCCTGTCCTGCATTTCTGGTTTTGACACTTTTTTCAGCATGGCCCTTTTGACCGATGGGAAGCGAGACTTCTTTGTAGCGCTGATTTGCCTTTCCAGGTTGCTTGGTTGGCCAAAAAGGGCGTATGCGTTTTTTCCTGAATATATTCAGGAAAAAACGCATACGCCCTTTTTGGCCAAGGGCATCATTGTCAACGTTTTGCCGCTTTTCATGTGTGTTAAAGGCGATTCGAATCTACCTCCTGAAATCTGTTTCCTGCAATTCTGCCTTGATTTCAAATCCTCTTCTTTGCCTTCCCTCAATATATTTGTGGACGAGAGTTATCATTTATAACTCTGCAGGTTTGTGAATTGCTGTGCCCTGAAGCTCCATTTTACAACTCGCTTTTTTGGGAGCTGGCCGCAAAAGCGCAGGATGGCTTCAGGCCCTGTTCTGGTTCCGGTGGGCAGGGTGAGCCTGTAGTTAATTCTTCTTCCTGATCGGAAAATAGAGTGACCTGTGCCTGTCCCAACACCAAGAGCTAGTCTCTCATTGGTTCCCCGTCTTCCCATTCATCCTCAGGAAAAATTGCAACCTGTACGGAACAGGAGGTTAAAGGTGCTGATGCTCCACGTAGGGAGATTGCTAGTAAAGTGGCTGGAATGGCGAACCCGAGCACAAGGAGATGAGAAATGAGGTGCGTTTTAGAAGCCTTTCCCCAACACATGGTGTACCATCTTCTGGGTTTCTCATGCCTGTTTTCGATGTAGGAAGATGCCCTTGAACCTGGAGATTTGGGACCCATGGGACGGGTAGCACGCAGTATTACTTTAAAGGGTCTGCGTTTGCTCACCCAACTTCACCAAACCTCTAAGCCCCAAGAGTGTCCACCCTTATGTCTCATCCAGCTGTGGGTCTAGATATGGTCAATCCAGGTGGCATCACAGCCCCTGAACGAATTGTGTAAGAATTTCTCTCTCTTTCACTGTCTTTGTTTCATGGGTTTTTAAAAGTAATTTATTTTTATAATGGGGTTTAGCTGCTTTTCACGGCTGTGTTTATGCCGCTTTACACCCACTTGACACACTAACAGAGAGATATCAATACATAGGTTTTAAGATTATTACTAGTCAGATATATTCTTGTGCGGTGAATCGGGCGTGTTGAGTCCAGTTCTCTGAGCAAGGAGTAGATCTTGTCTATTACATATTGGGTTTATGGAACGGTATCTGAGCTAATTTGAAACTCTTGTTTTATGTATCACCCCACCTCACCTTTCCCGTTAAGCAGCCATAGTGTGTTTTCTGCATGTGTGACTCTGTTCTGTTTTGTAATTCAGTTCAAGTGTAACGGTTTTTACATTCCCTCTATAAGTGACACCTTATGAGAAGTGTCCTTTTCTGTGTGACTTATTTCACTTAGAATCGTCGTACCTAAATCCACTCATCATGCTGCTACTAGCCTTATGACATTGATTTCATGGCTGAGTGATATTCCATTGTACATAAGGACAACAACTTTTTGATCCATTTTTCGCTTTCCTGGGATATTTAAGGTGGAATGAAGTGGAGGTCCTTGTCAACAGAGCAGCCCTAAACTTTGGGGTGCTTGTGTCTTGCAGATTTTCAATTTTCCCACTTTATCCCCCCATGCGTGGAAGTGCCCTATGCTCTCTAAGCTGTGTTATTTAGATGTTTCAGGACACACCGTACACTTCTCCAGAGTGGCTGTTGGCAATTTACATCCCGCCCATCAGTGTAGCAATGCTCCCATTTCTCCATGGCCTGTCCTGCATTTCTGGTTTTGACACTTTTTTCAGCATGGCCCTTTTGACCGATGGGAAGCGAGACTTCTTTGTAGCGCTGATTTGCCTTTCCAGGTTGCTTGGTTGGCCAAAAAGGGCGTATGCGTTTTTTCCTGAATATATTCAGGAAAAAACGCATACGCCCTTTTTGGCCAAGGGCATCATTGTCAACGTTTTGGCGCTTTTCATGTGCTTTAAAGTCGATTCGAATCTACCTCCTGAAATCTGTTTCCTGCAATTCTGCCTTGATTTCAATTCCTCGTCTTTGCCTTCCCTCAATATATTTGTGGACGAGAGTTGTCATTTATAACTCTGTAGGATTGTGAATTGCAGTGCCCTGAAGCTCCATTTTACAACTCGCTTTTTTGGGAGGTGGCCGCAAAAGCGCAGGATGGCTTCAGGCCCTGTTCTGGTTCCGGGGGGCAGGCTGAGCCTGTGGTTAATTCTTCTTCCTGATGGGAAAATAGAGTGACCTGTGCCTGTCCCAACACCAAGAGCTAGTCTCTCATTGGTTCCCCTTCTTCCCGTTCATCCTCAGGACAAATTGCAACCTGTACGGAACAGGAGGTTAAAGATGCTGATGCTCCAAGTAGGGAGATTGCTACTAAAGTGGCTGGAATGGCGAACCCGAGCACAAGGAGATGAGAAATGAGGTGCGTTTTAGAAACCTTTCCCCAACACACGGTGTACCATCTTCTTCGTTTCTCATGCATGTTTTCGATGTAGGAAGATGCCCTTGAACCTGGAGATTTGGGACCCATGCGATGGGTAGCACGCAGTATTACTTTAAAGGGTCTGCGTTTGCTCACCCAACCTCACCAAACCTCTCAGCCCCAAGAGTGTCCACCCTTATGTCTCATTCAGCTGTGGGTCTAGATATGGTCAATCCAGGTTGCATCACAGCCCCTGAACGAATTGTGTAAGAATTTCTCTCTCTTTCACTGTCTTTGTTTCATGGGTTTTTAAAAGAAATTTATTTTTATAATGGGGTTTAGCTGCTTTTCACGGCTGTGTTTATGCCGCTTTACACCCACTTGACACAGTAACAGAGAGATATCAATACATAGGTTTTAAGATTATTACTAGTCAGATATATTCTTGTGCGTTGAATCGGGCGTGTTTAGTCCAGTTCTCTGAGCAAGGAGTAGGTCTTGTCTATTACATATTGGGTTTATGGAACGGTATCTGAGCTGATTTGAAACTCTTGCTTTATGTATCACCCCACCTCGCTTTCCCGTTAAGCAGCCATAGTGTGTTTTCTGCATGTGTGACTCTGTTCTGTTTTGTAATTCAGTTCAAGTGTAACGGTTTTTACATTCCCTCTATAAGTGACACCTTATGAGAAGTGTCCTTTTCTGTGTGACTTATTTCACTTAGAATCGTCGTACCTAAATCCACTCATCATGCTGCTACTAGCCTTATGACATTGATTTCATGGCTGAGTGGTATGCCATTGTACATAAGGACCTCAAATTTTTTATCCATTTTTCGCTTTCCTGGGATATTTAAGGTGGAATGAAGTGGAGGTCCTTGTCAACAGAGCATCCCTAAACTTTGGGGTGCTTGTGTCTTGCTGATTTTTAATTTTCCCACTTTATACCCCCATGCGTGGAAGTGCCCTATGCTCTCTAAGCTGTGTTTTTTAGATGTTTCAGGACACACCGTACACTTCTCCAGAGTGGCTGTTGGCAATTTACATCCCGCCCATCAGTGTAGCAAGGCTCCCATTTCTCCATGGCCTGTCCTGCATTTCTGGTTTTGACACTTTTTTCAGCATGGCCCTTTTGACCGATGGGAAGCGAGACTTCTTTGTAGCGCTGATTTGCCTTTCCAGGTTGCTTGGTTGGCCAAAAAGGGCGTATGCGTTTTTTCCTGAATATATTCAGGAAAAAACGCATACGCCCTTTTTGGCCAAGGGCATCATTGTCAACGTTTTGGCGCTTTTCATGTGCTTTAAAGGCGATTCGAATCTACCTCCTGAAATCTGTTTCCTGCAATTCTGCCTTGATTTCAAATCCTCTTCTTTGCCTTCCCTCAATATATTTGTGGACGAGAGTTATCATTTATGACTCTGCAGGTTTGTGAATTGCAGTGCCCTGAAGCTCCATTTTACAACTCGCTTTTTTGGGAGCTGGCCGCAAAAGCGCAGGATGGCTTCAGGCCCTGTTCTGGTTCCGGGGGGCAGGCTGAGCCTGTGGTTAATTCTTCTTCCTGATGGGAAAATTGAGTGACCTGTGCCTGTCCCAACACCAAGAGCTAGTCTCTCATTGGTTCCCCGTCTTCCCATTCATCCTCAGGACAAATTGCAACCTGTACGGAACAGGAGGTTAAAGGTGCTGATGCTCCACGTAGGGAGATTGCTAGTAAAGTGGCTGGAATGGCGAACCCGAGCACAAGGAGATGAGAAATGAGGTGCGTTTTAGAAACCTTTCCCCATCACATGGTGTACCATCTTCTGGGTTTCTCATGCCTGTTTTCGATGTAGGAAGATGCCCTTGAACCTGGAGATTTGGGACCCATGGGACGGGTAGCACGCAGTATTACTTTAAAGGGTCTGGGTTTGCTCACCCAACTTCACCAAACCTCTCAGCCCCAAGAGTGTCCACCCTCATGTCTCATCCAGCTGTGGGTCTAGATATGGTCAATCCAGGTTGCATCACAGCCCCTGAACGAATTGTGTAAGAATTTCTCTCTCTTTCACTGTCTTTGTTTCATGGGTTTTTAAAAGTAATTTATTTTTATAATGGGGTTTAGCTGCTTTTCACGGCTGTGTTTATGCCGCTATACACCCACTTGACACACTAACAGAGAGATATCAATACATAAGTTTTAAGATTATTACTAGTCAGATATATTCTTGTGCGGTGAATCAGGCGTGTTGAGTCCAGTTCTCTGAGCAAGGAGTAGGTCTTGTCTATTACATATTGGGTTTATGGAACGGTATCTGATCTAATTTGAAACTCTTGTTTTATGTATCACCCCACCTCACCTTTCCCGTTAAGCAGCCATAGTGTGTTTTCTGCATGTGTGACTCTGTTCTGTTTTGTAATTCAGTTCAAGTGTAACGGTTTTTACATTCCCTCTATAAGTGACACCTTATGAGAAGTGTCCTTTTCTGTGTGACTTATTTCACTTAGAATCGTCGTACCTAAATCCACTCATCATGCTGCTACTAGCCTTATGATATTGATTTCATGGCTGAGTGATATTCCATTGTACATAAGGTCTACAACTTTTTTATCCATTTTTCGCTTTCCTGGGATATTTAGGGTGGAATGAAGTGGAGGTCCTTGTCAACAGAGCAGCCCTAAACTTTGGGGTGCTTGTGTCTTGCTGATTTTTAATTTTCCCACTTTATACCCCCATGCGTGGAAGTGCCCTATGCTCTCTAAGCTGTGTTTTTTAGCTGTTTCAGGACACACCGTACCCTTCTCCAGACTGGCTGTTGGCAATTTACATCCCGCCCATCAGTGTAGCAAGGCTCCCATTTCTCCATGGCCTGTCCTGCATTTCTGGTTTTGACACTTTTTTCAGCATGGCCCTTTTGACCGATGGGAAGCGAGACTTCTTTGTAGCGCTGATTGGCCTTTCCAGGTTGCTTGGTTGGCCAAAAAGGGCGTATGCGTTTTTTCCTGAATATATTCAGGAAAAAACGCATACGCCCTTTTTGGCCAAGGGCATCATTGTCAACGTTTTGCCGCTTTTCATGTGTGTTAAAGGCGATTCGAATCTACCTCCTGAAATCTGTTTCCTGCAATTCTGCCTTGATTTCAAATCCTCTTCTTTGCCTTCCCTCAATATATTTGTGGACGAGAGTTATCATTTATAACTCTGCAGGTTTGTGAATTGCTGTGCCCTGAAGCTCCATTTTACAACTCGCTTTTTTGGGAGCTGGCCGCAAAAGCGCAGGATGGCTTCAGGCCCTGTTCTGGTTCCGGTGGGCAGGGTGAGCCTGTAGTTAATTCTTCTTCCTGATCGGAAAATAGAGTGACCTGTGCCTGTCCCAACACCAAGAGCTAGTCTCTCATTGGTTCCCCGTCTTCCCATTCATCCTCAGGAAAAATTGCAACCTGTACGGAACAGGAGGTTAAAGGTGCTGATGCTCCACGTAGGGAGATTGCTAGTAAAGTGGCTGGAATGGCGAACCCGAGCACAAGGAGATGAGAAATGAGGTGCGTTTTAGAAGCCTTTCCCCAACACATGGTGTACCATCTTCTGGGTTTCTCATGCCTGTTTTCGATGTAGGAAGATGCCCTTGAACCTGGAGATTTGGGACCCATGGGACGGGTAGCACGCAGTATTACTTTAAAGGGTCTGCGTTTGCTCACCCAACTTCACCAAACCTCTCAGCCCCAAGAGTGTCCACCCTTATGTCTCATCCAGCTGTGGGTCTAGATATGGTCAATCCAGGTGGCATCACAGCCCCTGAACGAATTGTGTAAGAATTTCTCTCTCTTTCACTGTCTTTGTTTCATGGGTTTTTAAAAGTAATTTATTTTTATAATGGGGTTTAGCTGCTTTTCACGGCTGTGTTTATGCCGCTTTACACCCACTTGACACACTAACAGAGAGATATCAATACATAGGTTTTAAGATTATTACTAGTCAGATATATTCTTGTGCGGTGAATCGGGCGTGTTGAGTCCAGTTCTCTGAGCAAGGAGTAGATCTTGTCTATTACATATTGGGTTTATGGAACGGTATCTGAGCTAATTTGAAACTCTTGTTTTATGTATCACCCCACCTCACCTTTCCCGTTAAGCAGCCATAGTGTGTTTTCTGCATGTGTGACTCTGTTCTGTTTTGTAATTCAGTTCAAGTGTAACGGTTTTTACATTCCCTCTATAAGTGACACCTTATGAGAAGTGTCCTTTTCTGTGTGACTTATTTCACTTAGAATCGTCGTACCTAAATCCACTCATCATGCTGCTACTAGCCTTATGACATTGATTTCATGGCTGAGTGATATTCCATTGTACATAAGGACAACAACTTTTTGATCCATTTTTCGCTTTCCTGGGATATTTAAGGTGGAATGAAGTGGAGGTCCTTGTCAACAGAGCAGCCCTAAACTTTGGGGTGCTTGTGTCTTGCAGATTTTCAATTTTCCCACTTTATCCCCCCATGCGTGGAAGTGCCCTATGCTCTCTAAGCTGTGTTATTTAGATGTTTCAGGACACACCGTACACTTCTCCAGAGTGGCTGTTGGCAATTTACATCCCGCCCATCAGTGTAGCAATGCTCCCATTTCTCCATGGCCTGTCCTGCATTTCTGGTTTTGACACTTTTTTCAGCATGGCCCTTTTGACCGATGGGAAGCGAGACTTCTTTGTAGCGCTGATTTGCCTTTCCAGGTTGCTTGGTTGGCCAAAAAGGGCGTATGCGTTTTTTCCTGAATATATTCAGGAAAAAACGCATACGCCCTTTTTGGCCAAGGGCATCATTGTCAACGTTTTGGCGCTTTTCATGTGCTTTAAAGTCGATTCGAATCTACCTCCTGAAATCTGTTTCCTGCAATTCTGCCTTGATTTCAATTCCTCGTCTTTGCCTTCCCTCAATATATTTGTGGACGAGAGTTGTCATTTATAACTCTGTAGGATTGTGAATTGCAGTGCCCTGAAGCTCCATTTTACAACTCGCTTTTTTGGGAGGTGGCCGCAAAAGCGCAGGATGGCTTCAGGCCCTGTTCTGGTTCCGGGGGGCAGGCTGAGCCTGTGGTTAATTCTTCTTCCTGATGGGAAAATAGAGTGACCTGTGCCTGTCCCAACACCAAGAGCTAGTCTCTCATTGGTTCCCCTTCTTCCCGTTCATCCTCAGGACAAATTGCAACCTGTACGGAACAGGAGGTTAAAGATGCTGATGCTCCAAGTAGGGAGATTGCTACTAAAGTGGCTGGAATGGCGAACCCGAGCACAAGGAGATGAGAAATGAGGTGCGTTTTAGAAACCTTTCCCCAACACACGGTGTACCATCTTCTTCGTTTCTCATGCATGTTTTCGATGTAGGAAGATGCCCTTGAACCTGGAGATTTGGGACCCATGCGATGGGTAGCACGCAGTATTACTTTAAAGGGTCTGCGTTTGCTCACCCAACCTCACCAAACCTCTCAGCCCCAAGAGTATCCACCCTTATGTCTCATCCAGCTGTGGGTCTAGATATGGTCAATCCAGGTTGCATCACAGCCCCTGAACGAATTGTGTAAGAATTTCTCTCTCTTTCACTGTCTTTGTTTCATGGGTTTTTAAAAGAAATTTATTTTTATAATGGGGTTTAGCTGCTTTTCACGGCTGTGTTTATGCCGCTTTACACCCACTTGACACAGTAACAGAGAGATATCAATACATAGGTTTTAAGATTATTACTAGTCAGATATATTCTTGTGCGTTGAATCGGGCGTTTTGAGTCCAGTTCTCTGAGCAAGGAGTAGGTCTTGTCTATTACATATTGGGTTTATGGAACGGTATCTGAGCTGATTTGAAACTCTTGCTTTATGTATCACCCCACCTCGCTTTCCCGTTAAGCAGCCATAGTGTGTTTTCTGCATGTGTGACTCTGTTCTGTTTTGTAATTCAGTTCAAGTGTAACGGTTTTTACATTCCCTCTATAAGTGACACCTTATGAGAAGTGTCCTTTTCTGTGTGACTTATTTCACTTAGAATCGTCGTACCTAAATCCACTCATCATGCTGCTACTAGCCTTATGATATTGATTTCATGGCTGAGTGATATTCCATTGTACATAAGGTCTACAACTTTTTTATCCATTTTTCGCTTTCCTGGGATATTTAGGGTGGAATGAAGTGGAGGTCCTTGTCAACAGAGCAGCCCTAAACTTTGGGGTGCTTGTGTCTTGCTGATTTTTAATTTTCCCACTTTATACCCCCATGCGTGGAAGTGCCCTATGCTCTCTAAGCTGTGTTTTTTAGCTGTTTCAGGACACACCGTACCCTTCTCCAGACTGGCTGTTGGCAATTTACATCCCGCCCATCAGTGTAGCAAGGCTCCCATTTCTCCATGGCCTGTCCTGCATTTCTGGTTTTGAAACTTTTTTCAGCATGGCCCTTTTGACCGATGGGAAGCGAGACTTCTTTGTAGCGCTGATTGGCCTTTCCAGGTTGCTTGGTTGGCCAAAAAGGGCGTATGCGTTTTTTCCTGAATATATTCAGGAAAAAACGCATACGCCCTTTTTGGCCAAGGGCATCATTGTCAACGTTTTGCCGCTTTTCATGTGCTTTAAAGGCGATTCGAATCTACCTCCTGAAATCTGTTTCCTGCAATTCTGCCTTGATTTCAAATCCTCTTCTTTGCCTTCCCTCAATATATTTGTGGACGAGAGTTGTCATTTATAACTCTGCAGGTTTGTGAATTGCTGTGCCCTGAAGCTCCATTTTACAACTCGCTTTTTTGGGAGCTGGCCGCAAAAGCGCAGGATGGCTTCAGGCCCTGTTCTGGTTCCGGTGGGCAGGGTGAGCCTGTAGTTAATTCTTCTTCCTGATCGGAAAATAGAGTGACCTGTGCCTGTCCCAACACCAAGAGCTAGTCTCTCATTGGTTCCCCGTCTTCCCATTCATCCTCAGGAAAAATTGCAACCTGTACGGAACAGGAGGTTAAAGGTGCTGATGCTCCACGTAGGGAGATTGCTAGTAAAGTGGCTGGAATGGCGAACCCGAGCACAAGGAGATGAGAAATGAGGTGCGTTTTAGAAGCCTTTCCCCAACACATGGTGTACCATCTTCTGGGTTTCTCATGCCTGTTTTCGATGTAGGAAGATGCCCTTGAACCTGGAGATTTGGGACCCATGGGACGGGTAGCACGCAGTATTACTTTAAAGGGTCTGCGTTTGCTCACCCAACTTCACCAAACCTCTCAGCCCCAAGAGTGTCCACCCTTATGTCTCATCCAGCTGTGGGTCTAGATATGGTCAATCCAGGTGGCATCACAGCCCCTGAACGAATTGTGTAAGAATTTCTCTCTCTTTCACTGTCTTTGTTTCATGGGTTTTTAAAAGTAATTTATTTTTATAATGGGGTTTAGCTGCTTTTCACGGCTGTGTTTATGCCGCTTTACACCCACTTGACACACTAACAGAGAGATATCAATACATAGGTTTTAAGATTATTACTAGTCAGATATATTCTTGTGCGGTGAATCGGGCGTGTTGAGTCCAGTTCTCTGAGCAAGGAGTAGATCTTGTCTATTACATATTGGGTTTATGGAACGGTATCTGAGCTAATTTGAAACTCTTGTTTTATGTATCACCCCACCTCACCTTTCCCGTTAAGCAGCCATAGTGTGTTTTCTGCATGTGTGACTCTGTTCTGTTTTGTAATTCAGTTCAAGTGTAACGGTTTTTACATTCCCTCTATAAGTGACACCTTATGAGAAGTGTCCTTTTCTGTGTGACTTATTTCACTTAGAATTGTCGTACCTAAATCCACTCATCATGCTGCTACTAGCCTTATGACATTGATTTCATGGCTGAGTGATATTCCATTGTACATAAGGACAACAACTTTTTGATCCATTTTTCGCTTTCCTGGGATATTTAAGGTGGAATGAAGTGGAGGTCCTTGTCAACAGAGCAGCCCTAAACTTTGGGGTGCTTGTGTCTTGCTGATTTTCAATTTTCCCACTTTATCCCCCCATGCGTGGAAGTGCCCTATGCTCTCTAAGCTGTGTTATTTAGATGTTTCAGGACACACCGTACACTTCTCCAGAGTGGCTGTTGGCAATTTACATCCCGCCCATCAGTGTAGCAATGCTCCCATTTCTCCATGGCCTGTCCTGCATTTCTGGTTTTGACACTTTTTTCAGCATGGCCCTTTTGACCGATGGGAAGCGAGACTTCTTTGTAGCGCTGATTTGCCTTTCCAGGTTGCTTGGTTGGCCAAAAAGGGCGTATGCGTTTTTTCCTGAATATATTCAGGAAAAAACGCATACGCCCTTTTTGGCCAAGGGCATCATTGTCAACGTTTTGGCGCTTTTCATGTGCTTTAAAGGCGATTCGAATCTACCTCCTGAAATCTGTTTCCTGCAATTCTGCCTTGATTTCAATTCCTCGTCTTTGCCTTCCCTCAATATATTTGTGGACGAGAGTTGTCATTTATAACTCTGTAGGATTGTGAATTGCAGTGCCCTGAAGCTCCATTTTACAACTCGCTTTTTTGGGAGGTGGCCGCAAAAGCACAGGATGGCTTCAGGCCCTGTTCTGGTTCCGGGGTGCAGGCTGAGCCTGTGGTTAATTCTTCTTCCTGATGGGAAAATAGAGTGACCTGTGCCTGTCCCAACACCAAGAGCTAGTCTCTCATTGGTTCCCCGTCTTCCCGTTCATCCTCAGGACAAATTGCAACCTGTACGGAACAGGAGGTTAAAGATGCTGATGCTCCAAGTAGGGAGATTGCTACTAAAGTGGCTTTAATGGCGAACCCGAGCACAAGGAGATGAGAAATGAGATGCATTTTAGAAACCTTTCCCCAACACACGGTGTACCATCTTCTTGGTTTCTCATGCATGTTTTCGATGTAGGAAGATGCCCTTGAACCTGGAGATTTGGGACCCATGCGATGGGTAGCACGCAGTATTACTTTAAAGGGTCTGCGTTTGCTCACCCAACCTCACCAAACCTCTCAGCCCCAAGAGTATCCACCCTTATGTCTCATCCAGCTGTGGGTCTAGATATGGTCAATCCAGGTTGCATCACAGCCCCTGAAAGAATTGTGTAAGAATTTCTCTCTCTTTCACTGTCTTTGTTTCATGGGTTTTTAAAAGAAATTTATTTTTATAATGGGGTTTAGCTGCTTTTCACGGCTGTGTTTATGCCGCTTTACACCCACTTGACACAGTAACAGAGAGATATCAATACATAGGTTTTAAGATTATTACTAGTCAGATATATTCTTGTGCGGTGAATCGGGCGTGTTGAGTCCAGTTCTCTGAGCAAGGAGTAGGTCTTGTCTATTACATATTGGGTTTATGGAACGGTATCTGAGCTAATTTGAAACTCTTGCTTTATGTATCACCCCACCTCGCTTTCCCGTTAAGCAGCCATAGTGTGTTTTCTGCATGTGTGACTCTGTTCTGTTTTGTAATTCAGTTCAAGTGTAACGGTTTTTACATTCCCTCTATAAGTGACACCTTATGAGAAGTGTCCTTTTCTGTGTGACTTATTTCACTTAGAATCGTCGTACCTAAATCCACTCATCATGCTGCTACTAGCCTTATGACATTGATTTCATGGATGAGTGGTATGCCATTGTACATAAGGACTTCAAATTTTTATCCATTTTTCGCTTTCCTGGGATATTTAAGGTGGAATGAAGTGGAGGTCCTTGTCAACAGAGCATCCCTAAACTTTGGGGTGCTTGTGTCTTGCTGATTTTTAATTTTCCCACTTTATACCCCCATGCGTGGAAGTGCCCTATGCTCTCTAAGTTGTGTTTTTTAGATGTTTCAGGACACACCGTACAATTCTCCAGAGTGGCTGTTGGCAATTTACATCTCGCCCATCAGTGTAGCAAGTCTCCCATTTCTCCATGGCCTGTCCTGCATTTCCGGTTTTGACACTTTTTTCAGCATGGCCCTTTTGACCGATGGGAAGCGAGACTTCTTTGTAGCGCTGATTTGCCTTTCCAGGTTGCTTGGTTGGCCAAAAAGGGCGTATGCGTTTTTTCCTGAATATATTCAGGAAAAAACGCATACGCCCTTTTTGGCCAAGGGCATCATTGTCAACGTTTTGGCGCTTTTCATGTGCTTTAAAGGCAATTCGAATCTACCTCCTGAAATCTGTTTCCTGCAATTCTGCCTTGATTTCAATTCCTCGTCTTTGCCTTCCCTCAATATATTTGTGGACGAGAGTTATCATTTATAACTCTGTAGGATTGTGAATTGCAGTGCCCTGAAGCTGCATTTTACAACTCGCTTTTTTGGGAGGTGGCCGCAAAAGCGCAGGATGGCTTCAGGCCCTGTTCTGGTTCCGGGGGGCAGGCTGATCCTGTGGTTAATTCTTCTTCCTGATGGGAAAATAGAGTGACCTGTGCCTGTCCCAACACCAAGAGCTAGTCTCTCATTGGTTCCCCGTCTTCCCGTTCATCCTCAGGACAAATTGCAACCTGTACGGAACAGGAGGTTAAAGATGCTGATCCTCCAAGTAGGGAGATTGCTACTAAAGTGACTGGAATGGCGAACCCGAGCACAAGGAGATGAGAAATGAGGTGCATTTTAGAAACCTTTCCCCAACACACGGTGTACCATCTTCTTGGTTTCTCATGCATGTTTTCGATGTACGAAGATGCCCTTGAACCTGGAGATTTGGGACCCATGCGATGGGTAGCACGCAGTATTACTTTAAAGGGTCTGCGTTTGCTCACCCAACCTCACCAAACCTCTCAGCCCCAAGAGTATCCACCCTTATGTCTCATCCAGCTGTGGGTCTAGATATGGTCAATCCAGGTTGCATCACAGCCCCTGAATGAATTGTGTAAGAATTTCTCTCTCTTTCACTGTCTTTGTTTCATGGGTTTTTAAAAGAAATTTATTTTTATAATGGGGTTTAGCTGCTTTTCACGGCTGTGTTTATGCCGCTTTACACCCACTTGACACAGTAACAGAGAGATATCAATACATAGGTTTTAAGATTATTACTAGTCAGATATATTCTTGTGCGGTGAATCGGGCGTGTTGAGTCCAGTTCTCTGAGCAAGGAGTAGGTCTTGTCTATTACATATTGGGTTTATGGAACGGTATCTGAGCTAATTTGAAACTCTTGCTTTATGTATCACCCCACCTCGCTTTCCCGTTAAGCAGCCAGAGTGTGTTTTCTGCATGTGTGACTCTGTTCTGTTTTGTAATTCAGTTCAAGTGTAACGGTTTTTACATTCCCTCTATAAGTGACACCTTATGAGAAGTGTCCTTTTCTGTGTGACTTATTTCACTTAGAATCGTCGTACCTAAATCCACTCATCATGCTGCTACTAGCCTTATGACATTGATTTCATGGCTGAGTGGTATGCCATTGTACATAAGGACTTCAAATTTTTTATCCATTTTTCGCTTTCCTGGGATATTTAAGGTGGAATGAAGTGGAGGTCCTTGTCAACAGAGCATCCCTAAACTTTGGGGTGCTTGTGTCTTGCTGATTTTTAATTTTCCCACTTTATACCCCCATGCGTGGAAGTGCCCTATGCTCTCTAAGTTGTGTTTTTTAGATGTTTCAGGACACACCGTACAATTCTCCAGAGTGGCTGTTGGCAATTTACATCTCGCCCATCAGTGTAGCAAGTCTCCCATTTCTCCATGGCCTGTCCTGCATTTCCGGTTTTGACACTTTTTTCAGCATGGCCCTTTTGACCGATGGGAAGCGAGACTTCTTTGTAGCGCTGATTTGCCTTTCCAGGTTGCTTGGTTGGCCAAAAAGGGCGTATGCGTTTTTTCCTGAATATATTCAGGAAAAAACGCATACGCCCTTTTTGGCCAAGGGCATCATTGTCAACGTTTTGGCGCTTTTCATGTGCTTTAAAGGCAATTCGAATCTACCTCCTGAAATCTGTTTCCTGCAATTCTGCCTTGATTTCAATTCCTCGTCTTTGCCTTCCCTCAATATATTTGTGGACGAGAGTTATCATTTATAACTCTGTAGGATTGTGAATTGCAGTGCCCTGAAGCTGCATTTTACAACTCGCTTTTTTGGGAGGTGGCCGCAAAAGCGCAGGATGGCTTCAGGCCCTGTTCTGGTTCCGGGGGGCAGGCTGAGCCTGTGGTTAATTCTTCTTCCTGATGGGAAAATAGAGTGACCTGTGCCTGTCCCAACACCAAGAGCTAGTCTCTCATTGGTTCCCCGTCTTCCCGTTCATCCTCAGGACAAATTGCAACCTGTACGGAACAGGAGGTTAAAGATGCTGATGCTCCAAGTAGGGAGATTGCTACTAAAGTGGCTGGAATGGCGAACCCGAGCACAAGGAGATGAGAAATGAGGTGCGTTTTAGAAACCTTTCCCCAACACACGGTGTACCATCTTCTTCGTTTCTCATGCATGTTTTCGATGTAGGAAGATGCCCTTGAACCTGGAGATTTGGGACCCATGCGATGGGTAGCACGCAGTATTACTTTAAAGGGTCTGCGTTTGCTCACCCAACCTCACCAAACCTCTCAGCCCCAAGAGTATCCACCCTTATGTCTCATCCAGCTGTGGGTCTAGATATGGTCAATCCAGGTTGCATCACAGCCCCTGAACGAATTGTGTAAGAATTTCTCTCTCTTTCACTGTCTTTGTTTCATGGGTTTTTAAAAGAAATTTATTTTTATAATGGGGTTTAGCTGCTTTTCACGGCTGTGTTTATGCCGCTTTACACCCACTTGACACAGTAACAGAGAGATATCAATACATAGGTTTTAAGATTATTACTAGTCAGATATATTCTTGTGCGTTGAATCGGGCGTTTTGAGTCCAGTTCTCTGAGCAAGGAGTAGGTCTTGTCTATTACATATTGGGTTTATGGAACGGTATCTGAGCTGATTTGAAACTCTTGCTTTATGTATCACCCCACCTCGCTTTCCCGTTAAGCAGCCATAGTGTGTTTTCTGCATGTGTGACTCTGTTCTGTTTTGTAATTCAGTTCAAGTGTAACGGTTTTTACATTCCCTCTATAAGTGACACCTTATGAGAAGTGTCCTTTTCTGTGTGACTTATTTCACTTAGAATCGTCGTACCTAAATCCACTCATCATGCTGCTACTAGCCTTATGATATTGATTTCATGGCTGAGTGATATTCCATTGTACATAAGGTCTACAACTTTTTTATCCATTTTTCGCTTTCCTGGGATATTTAAGGTGGAATGAAGTGGAGGTCCTTGTCAACAGAGCAGCCCTAAACTTTGGGGTGCTTGTGTCTTGCTGATTTTTAATTTTCCCACTTTATACCCCCATGCGTGGAAGTGCCCTATGCTCTCTAAGCTGTGTTTTTTAGCTGTTTCAGGACACACCGTACCCTTCTCCAGACTGGCTGTTGGCAATTTACATCCCGCCCATCAGTGTAGCAAGGCTCCCATTTCTCCATGGCCTGTCCTGCATTTCTGGTTTTGAAACTTTTTTCAGCATGGCCCTTTTGACCGATGGGAAGCGAGACTTCTTTGTAGCGCTGATTGGCCTTTCCAGGTTGCTTGGTTGGCCAAAAAGGGCGTATGCGTTTTTTCCTGAATATATTCAGGAAAAAACGCATACGCCCTTTTTGGCCAAGGGCATCATTGTCAACGTTTTGCCGCTTTTCATGTGCTTTAAAGGCGATTCGAATCTACCTCCTGAAATCTGTTTCCTGCAATTCTGCCTTGATTTCAAATCCTCTTCTTTGCCTTCCCTCAATATATTTGTGGACGAGAGTTGTCATTTATAACTCTGCAGGTTTGTGAATTGCTGTGCCCTGAAGCTCCATTTTACAACTCGCTTTTTTGGGAGCTGGCCGCAAAAGCGCAGGATGGCTTCAGGCCCTGTTCTGGTTCCGGTGGGCAGGGTGAGCCTGTAGTTAATTCTTCTTCCTGATCGGAAAATAGAGTGACCTGTGCCTGTCCCAACACCAAGAGCTAGTCTCTCATTGGTTCCCCGTCTTCCCATTCATCCTCAGGAAAAATTGCAACCTGTACGGAACAGGAGGTTAAAGGTGCTGATGCTCCACGTAGGGAGATTGCTAGTAAAGTGGCTGGAATGGCGAACCCGAGCACAAGGAGATGAGAAATGAGGTGCGTTTTAGAAGCCTTTCCCCAACACATGGTGTACCATCTTCTGGGTTTCTCATGCCTGTTTTCGATGTAGGAAGATGCCCTTGAACCTGGAGATTTGGGACCCATGGGACGGGTAGCACGCAGTATTACTTTAAAGGGTCTGCGTTTGCTCACCCAACTTCACCAAACCTCTCAGCCCCAAGAGTGTCCACCCTTATGTCTCATCCAGCTGTGGGTCTAGATATGGTCAATCCAGGTGGCATCACAGCCCCTGAACGAATTGTGTAAGAATTTCTCTCTCTTTCACTGTCTTTGTTTCATGGGTTTTTAAAAGTAATTTATTTTTATAATGGGGTTTAGCTGCTTTTCACGGCTGTGTTTATGCCGCTTTACACCCACTTGACACACTAACAGAGAGATATCAATACATAGGTTTTAAGATTATTACTAGTCAGATATATTCTTGTGCGGTGAATCGGGCGTGTTGAGTCCAGTTCTCTGAGCAAGGAGTAGATCTTGTCTATTACATATTGGGTTTATGGAACGGTATCTGAGCTAATTTGAAACTCTTGTTTTATGTATCACCCCACCTCACCTTTCCCGTTAAGCAGCCATAGTGTGTTTTCTGCATGTGTGACTCTGTTCTGTTTTGTAATTCAGTTCAAGTGTAACGGTTTTTACATTCCCTCTATAAGTGACACCTTATGAGAAGTGTCCTTTTCTGTGTGACTTATTTCACTTAGAATTGTCGTACCTAAATCCACTCATCATGCTGCTACTAGCCTTATGACATTGATTTCATGGCTGAGTGATATTCCATTGTACATAAGGACAACAACTTTTTGATCCATTTTTCGCTTTCCTGGGATATTTAAGGTGGAATGAAGTGGAGGTCCTTGTCAACAGAGCAGCCCTAAACTTTGGGGTGCTTGTGTCTTGCTGATTTTCAATTTTCCCACTTTATCCCCCCATGCGTGGAAGTGCCCTATGCTCTCTAAGCTGTGTTATTTAGATGTTTCAGGACACACCGTACACTTCTCCAGAGTGGCTGTTGGCAATTTACATCCCGCCCATCAGTGTAGCAATGCTCCCATTTCTCCATGGCCTGTCCTGCATTTCTGGTTTTGACACTTTTTTCAGCATGGCCCTTTTGACCGATGGGAAGCGAGACTTCTTTGTAGCGCTGATTTGCCTTTCCAGGTTGCTTGGTTGGCCAAAAAGGGCGTATGCGTTTTTTCCTGAATATATTCAGGAAAAAACGCATACGCCCTTTTTGGCCAAGGGCATCATTGTCAACGTTTTGGCGCTTTTCATGTGCTTTAAAGGCGATTCGAATCTACCTCCTGAAATCTGTTTCCTGCAATTCTGCCTTGATTTCAATTCCTCGTCTTTGCCTTCCCTCAATATATTTGTGGACGAGAGTTGTCATTTATAACTCTGTAGGATTGTGAATTGCAGTGCCCTGAAGCTCCATTTTACAACTCGCTTTTTTGGGAGGTGGCCGCAAAAGCACAGGATGGCTTCAGGCCCTGTTCTGGTTCCGGGGTGCAGGCTGAGCCTGTGGTTAATTCTTCTTCCTGATGGGAAAATAGAGTGACCTGTGCCTGTCCCAACACCAAGAGCTAGTCTCTCATTGGTTCCCCGTCTTCCCGTTCATCCTCAGGACAAATTGCAACCTGTACGGAACAGGAGGTTAAAGATGCTGATGCTCCAAGTAGGGAGATTGCTACTAAAGTGGCTTTAATGGCGAACCCGAGCACAAGGAGATGAGAAATGAGATGCATTTTAGAAACCTTTCCCCAACACACGGTGTACCATCTTCTTGGTTTCTCATGCATGTTTTCGATGTAGGAAGATGCCCTTGAACCTGGAGATTTGGGACCCATGCGATGGGTAGCACGCAGTATTACTTTAAAGGGTCTGCGTTTGCTCACCCAACCTCACCAAACCTCTCAGCCCCAAGAGTATCCACCCTTATGTCTCATCCAGCTGTGGGTCTAGATATGGTCAATCCAGGTTGCATCACAGCCCCTGAAAGAATTGTGTAAGAATTTCTCTCTCTTTCACTGTCTTTGTTTCATGGGTTTTTAAAAGAAATTTATTTTTATAATGGGGTTTAGCTGCTTTTCACGGCTGTGTTTATGCCGCTTTACACCCACTTGACACAGTAACAGAGAGATATCAATACATAGGTTTTAAGATTATTACTAGTCAGATATATTCTTGTGCGGTGAATCGGGCGTGTTGAGTCCAGTTCTCTGAGCAAGGAGTAGGTCTTGTCTATTACATATTGGGTTTATGGAACGGTATCTGAGCTAATTTGAAACTCTTGCTTTATGTATCACCCCACCTCGCTTTCCCGTTAAGCAGCCATAGTGTGTTTTCTGCATGTGTGACTCTGTTCTGTTTTGTAATTCAGTTCAAGTGTAACGGTTTTTACATTCCCTCTATAAGTGACACCTTATGAGAAGTGTCCTTTTCTGTGTGACTTATTTCACTTAGAATCGTCGTACCTAAATCCACTCATCATGCTGCTACTAGCCTTATGACATTGATTTCATGGATGAGTGGTATGCCATTGTACATAAGGACTTCAAATTTTTATCCATTTTTCGCTTTCCTGGGATATTTAAGGTGGAATGAAGTGGAGGTCCTTGTCAACAGAGCATCCCTAAACTTTGGGGTGCTTGTGTCTTGCTGATTTTTAATTTTCCCACTTTATACCCCCATGCGTGGAAGTGCCCTATGCTCTCTAAGTTGTGTTTTTTAGATGTTTCAGGACACACCGTACAATTCTCCAGAGTGGCTGTTGGCAATTTACATCTCGCCCATCAGTGTAGCAAGTCTCCCATTTCTCCATGGCCTGTCCTGCATTTCCGGTTTTGACACTTTTTTCAGCATGGCCCTTTTGACCGATGGGAAGCGAGACTTCTTTGTAGCGCTGATTTGCCTTTCCAGGTTGCTTGGTTGGCCAAAAAGGGCGTATGCGTTTTTTCCTGAATATATTCAGGAAAAAACGCATACGCCCTTTTTGGCCAAGGGCATCATTGTCAACGTTTTGGCGCTTTTCATGTGCTTTAAAGGCAATTCGAATCTACCTCCTGAAATCTGTTTCCTGCAATTCTGCCTTGATTTCAATTCCTCGTCTTTGCCTTCCCTCAATATATTTGTGGACGAGAGTTATCATTTATAACTCTGTAGGATTGTGAATTGCAGTGCCCTGAAGCTGCATTTTACAACTCGCTTTTTTGGGAGGTGGCCGCAAAAGCGCAGGATGGCTTCAGGCCCTGTTCTGGTTCCGGGGGGCAGGCTGATCCTGTGGTTAATTCTTCTTCCTGATGGGAAAATAGAGTGACCTGTGCCTGTCCCAACACCAAGAGCTAGTCTCTCATTGGTTCCCCGTCTTCCCGTTCATCCTCAGGACAAATTGCAACCTGTACGGAACAGGAGGTTAAAGATGCTGATCCTCCAAGTAGGGAGATTGCTACTAAAGTGACTGGAATGGCGAACCCGAGCACAAGGAGATGAGAAATGAGGTGCATTTTAGAAACCTTTCCCCAACACACGGTGTACCATCTTCTTGGTTTCTCATGCATGTTTTCGATGTACGAAGATGCCCTTGAACCTGGAGATTTGGGACCCATGCGATGGGTAGCACGCAGTATTACTTTAAAGGGTCTGCGTTTGCTCACCCAACCTCACCAAACCTCTCAGCCCCAAGAGTATCCACCCTTATGTCTCATCCAGCTGTGGGTCTAGATATGGTCAATCCAGGTTGCATCACAGCCCCTGAATGAATTGTGTAAGAATTTCTCTCTCTTTCACTGTCTTTGTTTCATGGGTTTTTAAAAGAAATTTATTTTTATAATGGGGTTTAGCTGCTTTTCACGGCTGTGTTTATGCCGCTTTACACCCACTTGACACAGTAACAGAGAGATATCAATACATAGGTTTTAAGATTATTACTAGTCAGATATATTCTTGTGCGGTGAATCGGGCGTGTTGAGTCCAGTTCTCTGAGCAAGGAGTAGGTCTTGTCTATTACATATTGGGTTTATGGAACGGTATCTGAGCTAATTTGAAACTCTTGCTTTATGTATCACCCCACCTCGCTTTCCCGTTAAGCAGCCAGAGTGTGTTTTCTGCATGTGTGACTCTGTTCTGTTTTGTAATTCAGTTCAAGTGTAACGGTTTTTACATTCCCTCTATAAGTGACACCTTATGAGAAGTGTCCTTTTCTGTGTGACTTATTTCACTTAGAATCGTCGTACCTAAATCCACTCATCATGCTGCTACTAGCCTTATGACATTGATTTCATGGCTGAGTGGTATGCCATTGTACATAAGGACTTCAAATTTTTTATCCATTTTTCGCTTTCCTGGGATATTTAAGGTGGAATGAAGTGGAGGTCCTTGTCAACAGAGCATCCCTAAACTTTGGGGTGCTTGTGTCTTGCTGATTTTTAATTTTCCCACTTTATACCCCCATGCGTGGAAGTGCCCTATGCTCTCTAAGTTGTGTTTTTTAGATGTTTCAGGACACACCGTACAATTCTCCAGAGTGGCTGTTGGCAATTTACATCTCGCCCATCAGTGTAGCAAGTCTCCCATTTCTCCATGGCCTGTCCTGCATTTCCGGTTTTGACACTTTTTTCAGCATGGCCCTTTTGACCGATGGGAAGCGAGACTTCTTTGTAGCGCTGATTTGCCTTTCCAGGTTGCTTGGTTGGCCAAAAAGGGCGTATGCGTTTTTTCCTGAATATATTCAGGAAAAAACGCATACGCCCTTTTTGGCCAAGGGCATCATTGTCAACGTTTTGGCGCTTTTCATGTGCTTTAAAGGCAATTCGAATCTACCTCCTGAAATCTGTTTCCTGCAATTCTGCCTTGATTTCAATTCCTCGTCTTTGCCTTCCCTCAATATATTTGTGGACGAGAGTTATCATTTATAACTCTGTAGGATTGTGAATTGCAGTGCCCTGAAGCTGCATTTTACAACTCGCTTTTTTGGGAGGTGGCCGCAAAAGCGCAGGATGGCTTCAGGCCCTGTTCTGGTTCCGGGGGGCAGGCTGAGCCTGTGGTTAATTCTTCTTCCTGATGGGAAAATAGAGTGACCTGTGCCTGTCCCAACACCAAGAGCTAGTCTCTCATTGGTTCCCCGTCTTCCCGTTCATCCTCAGGACAAATTGCAACCTGTACGGAACAGGAGGTTAAAGATGCTGATCCTCCAAGTAGGGAGATTGCTACTAAAGTGACTGGAATGGCGAACCCGAGCACAAGGAGATGAGAAATGAGGTGCATTTTAGAAACCTTTCCCCATCACACGGTGTACCATCTTCTTGGTTTCTCATGCATGTTTTCGATGTACGAAGATGACCTTGAACCTGGAGATTTGGGACCCATGCGATGGGTAGCACGCAGTATTACTTTAAAGGGTCTGCGTTTGCTCACCCAACCTCACCAAACCTCTCAGCCCCAAGAGTATCCACCCTTATGTCTCATCCAGCTGTGGGTCTAGATATGGTCAATCCAGGTTGCATCACAGCCCCTGAATGAATTGTGTAAGAATTTCTCTCTCTTTCACTGTCTTTGTTTCATGGGTTTTTAAAAGAAATTTATTTTTATAATGGGGTTTAGCTGCTTTTCACGGCTGTGTTTATGCCGCTTTACACCCACTTGACACAGTAACAGAGAGATATCAATACATAGGTTTTAAGATTATTACTAGTCAGATATATTCTTGTGCGGTGAATCGGGCGTGTTGAGTCCAGTTCTCTGAGCAAGGAGTAGGTCTTGTCTATTACATATTGGGTTTATGGAACGGTATCTGAGCTAATTTGAAACTCTTGCTTTATGTATCACCCCACCTCGCTTTCCCGTTAAGCAGCCATAGTGTGTTTTCTGCATGTGTGACTCTGTTCTGTTTTGTAATTCAGTTCAAGTGTAACGGTTTTTACATTCCCTCTATAAGTGACACCTTATGAGAAGTGTCCTTTTCTGTGTGACTTATTTCACTTAGAATCGTCGTACCTAAATCCACTCATCATGCTGCTACTAGCCTTATGACATTGATATCATGGCTGAGTGGTATGCCATTGTACATAAGGACCTCAAATTTTTTATCCATTTTTCGCTTTCCTGGGATATTTAAGGTGGAATGAAGTGGAGGTCCTTGTCAACAGAGCATCCCTAAACTTTGGGGTGCTTGTGTCTTGCTGATTTTTAATTTTCCCACTTTATACCCCCATGCGTGGAAGTGCCCTATGCTCTCTAAGCTGTGTTTTTTAGATGTTTCAGGACACACCGTACACTTCTCCAGAGTGGCTGTTGGCAATTTACATCCCGCCCATCAGTGTAGCAAGGCTCCCATTTCTCCATGGCCTGTCCTGCATTTCTGGTTTTGACACTTTTTTCAGCATGGCCCTTTTGACCGATGGGAAGCGAGACTTCTTTGTAGCGCTGATTTGCCTTTCCAGGTTGCTTGGTTGGCCAAAAAGGGCGTATGCGTTTTTTCCTGAATATATTCAGGAAAAAACGCATACGCCCTTTTTGGCCAAGGGCATCATTGTCAACGTTTTGGCGCTTTTCATGTGCTTTAAAGGCGATTCGAATCTACCTCCTGAAATCTGTTTCCTGCAATTCTGCTTTGATTTCAATTCCTCGTCTTTGCCTTCCCTCAATATATTTGTGGACGAGAGTTATCATTTATAACTCTGTAGGATTGTGAATTGCAGTGCCCTGAAGCTGCATTTTACAACTCGCTTTTTTGGGAGGTGGCCGCAAAAGCGCAGGATGGCTTCAGGCCCTGTTCTGGTTCCGGGGGGCAGGCTGAGCCTGTGGTTAATTCTTCTTCCTGATGGGAAAATAGAGTGACCTGTGCCTGTCCCAACACCAAGAGCTAGTCTCTCATTGGTTCCCCGTCTTCCCGTTCATCCTCAGGACAAATTGCAACCTGTACGGAACAGGAGGTTAAAGATGCTGATCCTCCAAGTAGGGAGATTGCTACTAAAGTGACTGGAATGGCGAACCCGAGCACAAGGAGATGAGAAATGAGGTGCATTTTAGAAACCTTTCCCCAACACACGGTGTACCATCTTCTTGGTTTCTCATGCATGTTTTCGATGTACGAAGATGCCTTTGAACCTGGAGATTTGGGACCCATGCGATGGGTAGCACGCAGTATTACTTTAAAGGGTCTGCGTTTGCTCACCCAACCTCACCAAACCTCTCAGCCCCAAGAGTATCCACCCTTTTGTCTCATCCAGCTGTGGGTCTAGATATGGTCAATCCAGGTTGCATCACAGCCCCTGAATGAATTGTGTAAGAATTTCTCTCTCTTTCACTGTCTTTGTTTCATGGGTTTTTAAAAGAAATTTATTTTTATAATGGGGTTTAGCTGCTTTTCACGGCTGTGTTTATGCCGCTTTACACCCACTTAACACAGTAACAGAGAGATATCAATACATAGGTTTTAAGATTATTACTAGTCAGATATATTCTTGTGCGGTGAATCGGGCGTGTTGAGTCCAGTTCTCTGAGCAAGGAGTAGGTCTTGTCTATTACATATTGGGTTTATGGAACGGTATCTGAGCTAATTTGAAACTCTTGCTTTATGTATCACCCCACCTCGCTTTCCCGTTAAGCAGCCATAGTGTGTTTTCTGCATGTGTGACTCTGTTCTGTTTTGTAATTCAGTTCAAGTGTAACGGTTTTTACATTCCCTCTATAAGTGACACCTTATGAGAAGTGTCCTTTTCTGTGTGACTTATTTCACTTAGAATCGTCGTACCTAAATCCACTCATCATGCTGCTACTAGCCTTATGACATTGATTTCATGGCTGAGTGGTATGCCATTGTACATAAGGACTTCAAATTTTTTATCCATTTTTCGCTTTCCTGGGATATTTAAGGTGGAATGAAGTGGAGGTCCTTGTCAACAGAGCATCCCTAAACTTTGGGGTGCTTGTGTCTTGCTGATTTTTAATTTTCCCACTTTATACCCCCATGCGTGGAAGTGCCCTATGCTCTCTAAGCTGTGTTTTTTAGATATTTCAGGACACACCGTACACTTCTCCAGAGTGGCTGTTGGCAATTTACATCCCGCCCATCAGTGTAGCAAGGCTCCCATTTCTCCATGGCCTGTCCTGCATTTCTGGTTTTGACACTTTTTTCAGCATGGCCCTTTTGACCGATGGGAAGCGAGACTTCTTTGTAGCGCTGATTTGCCTTTCCAGGTTGCTTGGTTGGCCAAAAAGGGCGTATGCGTTTTTTCCTGAATATATTCAGGAAAAAACGCATACGCCCTTTTTGGCCAAGGGCATCATTGTCAACGTTTTGGCGCTTTTCATGTGCTTTAAAGGCGATTCGAATCTACCTCCTGAAATCTGTTTCCTGCAATTCTGCTTTGATTTCAATTCCTCGTCTTTGCCTTCCCTCAATATATTTGTGGACGAGAGTTATCATTTATAACTCTGTAGGATTGTGAATTGCAGTGCCCTGAAGCTCCATTTTACATCTCGCTTTTTTGGGAGGTGGCCGCAAAAGCGCAGGATGGCTTCAGGCCCTCTTCTGGTTCCGGGGGGCAGGCTGAGCCTGTGGTTAATTCTTCTTCCTGATGGGAAAATAGAGTGACCTGTGCCTGTCCCAACACCAAGAGCTAGTCTCTCATTGGTTCCCCGTCTTCCCGTTCATCCTCAGGACAAATTGCAACCTGTACGGAACAGGAGGTTAAAGATGCTGATCCTCCAAGTAGGGAGATTGCTACTAAAGTGACTGGAATGGCGAACCCGAGCACAAGGAGATGAGAAATGAGGTGCATTTTAGAAACCTTTCCCCAACACACGGTGTACCATCTTCTTGGTTTCTCATGCATGTTTTCGATGTACGAAGATGCCCTTGAACCTGGAGATTTGGGACCCATGCGATGGGTAGCACGCAGTATTACTTTAAAGGGTCTGCGTTTGCTCACCCAACCTCACCAAACCTCTCAGCCCCAAGAGTGTCCACCCTTATGTCTCATCCAGCTGTGGGTCTAGATATGGTCAATCCAGGTTGCATCACAGCCCCTGAACGAATTGTGTAAGAATTTCTCTCTCTTTCACTGTCTTTGTTTCATGGGTTTTTAAAAGAAATTTATTTTTATAATGGGTTTTAGCTGCTTTTCACGGCTGTGTTTATGCCGCTTTACACCCACTTGACACAGTAACAGAGAGATATCAATACATAGGTTTTAAGATTATTACTAGTCAGATATATTCTTGTGCGGTGAATCGGGCGTGTTGAGTCCAGTTCTCTGAGCAAGGAGTAGGTCTTGTCTATTACATATTGGGTTTATGGAACGGTATCTGAGCTAATTTGAAACTCTTGTTTGATGTATCACCCCACCTCACCTTTCCCTTTAAGCAGCCATAGTGTGTTTTCTGCATGTGTGACTCTGTTCTGTTTTGTAATTCAGTTCAAGTGTAACGGTTTTTACATTCCCTCTATAAGTGACACCTTATGAGAAGTGTCCTTTTCTGTGTGACTTATTTCACTTAGAATCGTCGTACCTAAATCCACTCATCATGCTGCTACTAGCCTTATGACATTGATATCATGGCTGAGTGGTATGCCATTGTACATAAGGACCTCAAATTTTTTATCCATTTTTCGCTTTCCTGGGATATTTAAGGTGGAATGAAGTGGAGGTCCTTGTCAACAGAGCATCCCTAAACTTTGGGGTGCTTGTGTCTTGCTGATTTTTAATTTTCCCACTTTATACCCCCATGCGTGGAAGTGCCCTATGCTCTCTAAGCTGTGTTTTTTAGATGTTTCAGGACACACCGTACACTTCTCCAGAGTGGCTGTTGGCAATTTACATCCCGCCCATCAGTGTAGCAAGGCTCCCATTTCTCCATGGCCTGTCCTGCATTTCTGGTTTTGACACTTTTTTCAGCATGGCCCTTTTGACCGATGGGAAGCGAGACTTCTTTGTAGCGCTGATTTGCCTTTCCAGGTTGCTTGGTTGGCCAAAAAGGGCGTATGCGTTTTTTCCTGAATATATTCAGGAAAAAACGCATACGCCCTTTTTGGCCAAGGGCATCATTGTCAACGTTTTGGCGCTTTTCATGTGCTTTAAAGGCGATTCGAATCTACCTCCTGAAATCTGTTTCCTGCAATTCTGCTTTGATTTCAATTCCTCGTCTTTGCCTTCCCTCAATATATTTGTGGACGAGAGTTATCATTTATAACTCTGTAGGATTGTGAATTGCAGTGCCCTGAAGCTGCATTTTACAACTCGCTTTTTTGGGAGGTGGCCGCAAAAGCGCAGGATGGCTTCAGGCCCTGTTCTGGTTCCGGGGGGCAGGCTGAGCCTGTGGTTAATTCTTCTTCCTGATGGGAAAATAGAGTGACCTGTGCCTGTCCCAACACCAAGAGCTAGTCTCTCATTGGTTCCCCGTCTTCCCGTTCATCCTCAGGACAAATTGCAACCTGTACGGAACAGGAGGTTAAAGATGCTGATCCTCCAAGTAGGGAGATTGCTACTAAAGTGACTGGAATGGCGAACCCGAGCACAAGGAGATGAGAAATGAGGTGCATTTTAGAAACCTTTCCCCAACACACGGTGTACCATCTTCTTGGTTTCTCATGCATGTTTTCGATGTACGAAGATGCCTTTGAACCTGGAGATTTGGGACCCATGCGATGGGTAGCACGCAGTATTACTTTAAAGGGTCTGCGTTTGCTCACCCAACCTCACCAAACCTCTCAGCCCCAAGAGTATCCACCCTTATGTCTCATCCAGCTGTGGGTCTAGATATGGTCAATCCAGGTTGCATCACAGCCCCTGAATGAATTGTGTAAGAATTTCTCTCTCTTTCACTGTCTTTGTTTCATGGGTTTTTAAAAGAAATTTATTTTTATAATGGGGTTTAGCTGCTTTTCACGGCTGTGTTTATGCCGCTTTACACCCACTTGACACAGTAACAGAGAGATATCAATACATAGGTTTTAAGATTATTACTAGTCAGATATATTCTTGTGCGGTGAATCGGGCGTGTTGAGTCCAGTTCTCTGAGCAAGGAGTAGGTCTTGTCTATTACATATTGGGTTTATGGAACGGTATCTGAGCTAATTTGAAACTCTTGCTTTATGTATCACCCCACCTCGCTTTCCCGTTAAGCAGCCATAGTGTGTTTTCTGCATGTGTGACTCTGTTCTGTTTTGTAATTCAGTTCAAGTGTAACGGTTTTTACATTCCCTCTATAAGTGACACCTTATGAGAAGTGTCCTTTTCTGTGTGACTTATTTCACTTAGAATCGTCGTACCTAAATCCACTCATCATGCTGCTACTAGCCTTATGACATTGATTTCATGGCTGAGTGGTATGCCATTGTACATAAGGACTTCAAATTTTTTATCCATTTTTCGCTTTCCTGGGATATTTAAGGTGGAATGAAGTGGAGGTCCTTGTCAACAGAGCATCCCTAAACTTTGGGGTGCTTGTGTCTTGCTGATTTTTAATTTTCCCACTTTATACCCCCATGCGTGGAAGTGCCCTATGCTCTCTAAGCTGTGTTTTTTAGATGTTTCAGGACACACCGTACACTTCTCCAGAGTGGCTGTTGGCAATTTACATCCCGCCCATCAGTGTCGCAAGGCTCCCATTTCTCCATGGCCTGTCCTGCATTTCTGGTTTTGACACTTTTTTCAGCATGGCCCTTTTGACCGATGGGAAGCGAGACTTCTTTGTAGCGCTGATTTGCCTTTCCAGGTTGCTTGGTTGGCCAAAAAGGGCGTATGCGTTTTTTCCTGAATATATTCAGGAAAAAACGCATACGCCCTTTTTGGCCAAGGGCATCATTGTCAACGTTTTGGCGCTTTTCATGTGCTTTAAAGGCGATTCGAATCTACCTCCTGAAATCTGTTTCCTGCAATTCTGCTTTGATTTCAATTCCTCGTCTTTGCCTTCCCTCAATATATTTGTGGACGAGAGTTATCATTTATAACTCTGTAGGATTGTGAATTGCAGTGCCCTGAAGCTCCATTTTACATCTAGCTTTTTTGGGAGGTGGCCGCAAAAGCGCAGGATGGCTTCAGGCCCTCTTCTGGTTCCGGGGGGCAGGCTGAGCCTGTGGTTAATTCTTCTTCCTGATGGGAAAATAGAGTGACCTGTGCCTGTCCCAACACCAAGAGCTAGTCTCTCATTGGTTCCCCGTCTTCCCGTTCATCCTCAGGACAAATTGCAACCTGTACGGAACAGGAGGTTAAAGATGCTGATCCTCCAAGTAGGGAGATTGCTACTAAAGTGACTGGAATGGCGAACCCGAGCACAAGGAGATGAGAAATGAGGTGCATTTTAGAAACCTTTCCCCAACACACGGTGTACCATCTTCTTGGTTTCTCATGCATGTTTTCGATGTACGAAGATGCCCTTGAACCTGGAGATTTGGGACCCATGCGATGGGTAGCACGCAGTATTACTTTAAAGGGTCTGCGTTTGCTCACCCAACCTCACCAAACCTCTCAGCCCCAAGAGTGTCCACCCTTATGTCTCATCCAGCTGTGGGTCTAGATATGGTCAATCCAGGTTGCATCACAGCCCCTGAACGAATTGTGTAAGAATTTCTCTCTCTTTCACTGTCTTTGTTTCATGGGTTTTTAAAAGAAATTTATTTTTATAATGGGTTTTAGCTGCTTTTCACGGCTGTGTTTATGCCGCTTTACACCCACTTGACACAGTAACAGAGAGATATCAATACATAGGTTTTAAGATTATTACTAGTCAGATATATTCTTGTGCGGTGAATCGGGCGTGTTGAGTCCAGTTCTCTGAGCAAGGAGTAGGTCTTGTCTATTACATATTGGGTTTATGGAACGGTATCTGAGCTAATTTGAAACTCTTGTTTGATGTATCACCCCACCTCACCTTTCCCTTTAAGCAGCCATAGTGTGTTTTCTGCATGTGTGACTCTGTTCTGTTTTGTAATTCAGTTCAAGTGTAACGGTTTTTACATTCCCTCTATAAGTGACACCTTATGAGAAGTGTCCTTTTCTGTGTGACTTATTTCACTTAGAATCGTCGTACCTAAATCCACTCATCATGCTGCTACTAGCCTTATGACATTGATTTCATGGCTGAGTGATATTCCATTGTACATAAGGACCTCAAATTTTTTATCCATTTTTCGCTTTCCTGGGATATTTAAGGTGGAATGAAGTGGAGGTCCTTGGCAACAGAGCAGCCCTAAACTTTGGGGTGCTTGTGTCTTGCTGATTTTTAATTTTCCCACTTTATACTCCCATGCGTGGAAGTGCCCTAGGCTCTCTAAGCTGTGTTTTTTAGATGTTTCAGGACACACCGTACACTTCTCCAGAGTGGCTGTTGGCAATTTACATCCCGCCCATCAGTGTAGCAAGGCTCCCATTTCTCCATGGCCTGTCCTGCATTTCTGGTTTTGACACTTTTTTCAGCATGGCCCTTTTGACCGATGGGAAGCGAGACTTCTTTGTAGCGCTGATTTGCCTTTCCAGGTTGCTTGGTTGGCCAAAAAGGGCGTATGCGTTTTTTCCTGAATATATTCAGGAAAAAACACATACGCCCTTTTTGGCCAAGGGCATCATTGTCAACGTTTTGGCGCTTTTCATGTGCTTTAAAGGCGATTCGAATCTACCTCCTGAAATCTGTTTCCTGCAATTCTGCTTTGATTTCAATTCCTCGTCTTTGCCTTCCCTCAATATATTTGTGGACGAGAGTTATCATTTATAACTCTGTAGGATTGTGAATTGCAGTGCCCTGAAGCTCCATTTTACAACTCGCTTTTTTGGGAGGTGGCCGCAAACGCGCAGGATGGCTTCAGGCCCTGTTCTGGTTCCGGGGGGCAGGCTGAGCCTGTGGTTAATTCTTCTTCCTGATGGGAAAATAGAGTGACCTGTGCCTGTCCCAACACCAAGAGCTGGTCTCTCATTGGTTCCCCGTCGTCCCGTTCATCCTCAGGACAAATTGCAACCTGTACAGAACAGGAGGTTAAAGATGCTGTTGCTCCAAGTAGGGAGATTGCTACTAAAGTGGCTCGAATGGCGAACCCGAGCACAAGGAGATGAGAAATGAGGTGCATTTTAGAAACCTTTCCCCAACACACGGTGTACCATCTTCTTGGTTTCTCATGCATGTTTTCGATGTAGGAAGATGCCCTTGAACCTGGAGATTTGGGACCCATGCGATGGGTAGCACGCAGTATTACTTTAAAGGGTCTGCGTTTGCTCACCCAACCTCACCAAACCTCTCAGCCCCAAGAGTATCCACCCTTATGTCTCATCCAGCTGTGGGTCTAGATATGGTCAATCCAGGTTGCATCACAGCCCCTGAACGAATTGTGTAAGAATTTCTCTCTCTTTCACTGTCTTTGTTTCATGGGTTTTTAAAAGAAATTTATTTTTATAATGGGTTTTAGCTGCTTTTCACGGCTGTGTTTATGCCGCTTTACACCCACTTGACACAGTAACAGAGAGATATCAATACATAGGTTTTAAGATTATTACTAGTCAGATATATTCTTGTGCGGTGAATCGGGCGTGTTGAGTCCAGTTCTCTGAGCAAGGAGTAGGTCTTGTCTATTACATATTGGGTTTATGGAACGGTATCTGAGCTAATTTGAAACTCTTGTTTGATGTATCACCCCACCTCACCTTTCCCGTTAAGCAGCCATAGTGTGTTTTCTGCAGGTGTGACTCTGTTCTGTTTTGTAATTCAGTTCAAGTGTAACGGTTTTTACATTCCCTCTATAAGTGACACCTTATGAGAAGTGTCCTTTTCTGTGTGACTTATTTCACTTAGAATCGTCGTACCTAAATCCACTCATCATGCTGCTACTAGCCTTATGACATTGATTTCATGGCTGAGTGATATTCCATTGTACATAAGGACCTCCAATTTTTTATCCATTTTTCGCTTTCCTGGGATATTTAAGGTGGAATGAAGTGGAGGTCCTTGTCAACAGAGCATCCCTAAACTTTGGGGTGCTTGTGTCTTGCTGATTTTTAATTTTCCCACTTTATACCCCCATGCGTGGAAGTGCCCTATGCTCTCTAAGTTGTGTTTTTTAGATGTTTCAGGACACACCGTACAATTCTCCAGAGTGGCTGTTGGCAATTTACATCTCGCCCATCAGTGTAGCAAGTCTCCCATTTCTCCATGGCCTGTCCTGCATTTCCGGTTTTGACACTTTTTTCAGCATGGCCCTTTTGACCGATGGGAAGCGAGACTTCTTTGTAGCGCTGATTTGCCTTTCCAGGTTGCTTGGTTGGCCAAAAAGGGCGTATGCGTTTTTTCCTGAATATATTCAGGAAAAAACGCATACGCCCTTTTTGGCCAAGGGCATCATTGTCAACGTTTTGGCGCTTTTCATGTGCTTTAAAGGCGATTCGAATCTACCTCCTGAAATCTGTTTCCTGCAATTCTGCCTTGATTTCAATTCCTCGTCTTTGCCTTCCCTCAATATATTTGTGGACGAGAGTTATCATTTATAACTCTGCAGGTTTGTGAATTGCTGTGCCCTGAAGCTCCATTTTACAACTCGCTTTTTTGGGAGCTGGCCGCAAAAGCGCAGGATGGCTTCAGGCCCTGTTCTGGTTCCGGTGGGCAGGGTGAGCCTGTAGTTAATTCTTCTTCCTGATCGGAAAATAGAGTGACCTGTGCCTGTCCCAACACCAAGAGCTAGTCTCTCATTGGTTCCCCGTCTTCCCGTTCATCCTCAGGACAAATTGCAACCTGTACGGAACAGGAGGTTAAAGGTGCTGATGCTCCACGTAGGGAGATTGCTAGTAAAGTGGCTGGAATGGCGAACCCGAGCACAAGGAGATGAGAAATGAGGTGCGTTTTAGAAACCTTTCCCCAACACATGGTGTAACATCTTCTGGGTTTCTCATGCCTGTTTTCGATGTAGGAAGATGCCCTTGAACCTGGAGATTTGGGACCCATGGGACGGGTAGCACGCAGTATTACTTTAAAGGGTCTGCGTTTGCTCACCCAACTTCACCAAACCTCTCAGCCCCAAGAGTGTCCACCCTTATGTCTCATTCAGCTGTGGGTCTAGATATGGTCAATCCAGGTTGCATCACAGCCCCTGAACGAATTGTGTAAGAATTTCTCTCTCTTTCACTGTCTTTGTTTCATGGGTTTTTAAAAGAAATTTATTTTTATAATGGGGTTTAGCTGCTTTTCACGGCTGTGTTTATGCCGCTTTACACCCACTTGACACACTAACAGAGAGATATCAATACATAGGTTTTAAGATTATTACTAGTCAGATATATTCTTGTGCGTTGAATCGGGCGTGTTGAGTCCAGTTCTCTGAGCAAGGAGTAGGTCTTGTCTGTTACATATTGGGTTTATGGAACGGTATCTGAGCTAATTTGAAACTCTTGTTTTATGTATCACCCCACCTCACCTTTCCCGTTAAGCAGCCATAGTGTGTTTTCTGCATGTGTGACTCTGTTCTGTTTTGTAATTCAGTTCAGGTGTAACGGTTTTTACATTCCCTCTATAAGTGACACCTTATGAGAAGTGTCCTTTTCTGTGTGACTTATTTCACTTAGAATCGTCGTACCTAAATCCACTCATCATGCTGCTACTAGCCTTATGACATTGATTTCATGGCTGAGTGGTATGCCATTGTACATAAGGACCTCAAATTTTTTATCCATTTTTCGCTTTCCTGGGATATTTAAGGTGGAATGAAGTGGAGGTCCTTGTCAACAGAGCATCCCTAAACTTTGGGGTGCTTGTGTCTTGCTGATTTTTAATTTTCCCACATTATACCCCCATGCGTGGAAGTGCCCTATGCTCTCTAAGCTGTGTTTTTTAGATGTTTCAGGACACACCGTACACTTCTCCAGAGTGGCTGTTGGCAATTTACATCCCGCCCATCAGTGTAGCAAGGCTCCCATTTCTCCATGGCCTGTCCTGCATTTCTGGTTTTGACACTTTTTTCAGCATGGCCCTTTTGACCGATGGGAAGCGAGACTTCTTTGTAGCGCTGATTTGCCTTTCCAGGTTGCTTGGTTGGCCAAAAAGGGCGTATGCGTTTTTTCCTGAATATATTCAGGAAAAAACGCATACGCCCTTTTTGGCCAAGGGCATCATTGTCAACGTTCTGGCGCTTTTCATGTGTTTTAAAGGCGATTCGAATCTACCTCCTGAAATCTGTTTCCTGCAATTCTGCTTTGATTTCAATTCCTCGTCTTTGCCTTCCCTCAATATATTTGTGGACGAGAGTTATCATTTATAACTCTGTAGGATTGTGAATTGCAGTGCCCTGAAGCTCCATTTTACAACTCGCTTTCTTGGGAGGTGGCCGCAAAAGTGCAGGATGGCTTCAGGCCCTGTTCTGGTTCCGGGGGGCAGGCTGAACCTGTGGTTAATTCTTCTTCCTGATGGGAAAATAGAGTGACCTGTGCCTGTCCCAACACCAAGAGCTAGTCTCTCATTGGTTCCCCATCTTCCCGTTCATCCTCAGGACAAATTGCAACCTGTACGGAACAGGAGGTTAAAGATGCTGATGCTCCAAGTAGGGAGATTGCTACTAAAGTGGCTGGAATGGCGAACCCGAGCACAAGGAGATGAGAAATGAGGTGCGTTTTAGAAACCTTTCCCCAACACACGGTGTACCATCTTCTTCGTTTCTCATGCATGTTTTCGATGTAGGAAGATGCCCTTGAACCTGGAGATTTGGGACCCATGCGATGGGTAGCACGCAGTATTACTTTAAATGGTCTGCGTTTGCTCACCCAACCTCACCAAACCTCTCAGCCCCAAGAGTATCCACCCTTATGTCTCATCCAGCTGTGGGTCTAGATATGGTCAATCCAGGTTGCATCACAGCCCCTGAACGAATTGTGTAAAAATTTCTCTCTCTTTCACTGTCTTTGTTTCATGGGTTTTTAAAAGTAATTTATTTTTATAATGGGGTTTAGCTGCTTTTCACGGCTGTGTTTATGCCGCTTTACACCCACTTGACACAGTAACAGAGAGATATCAATACATAGGTTTTAAGATTATTACTAGTCAGATATATTCTTGTGCGGTGAATCGGGCGTGTTGAGTCCAGTTCTCTGAGCAAGGAGTAGGTCTTGTCTATTACATATTGGGTTTATGGAACGGTATCTGGGCTGATTTGAAACTATTGCTTTATGTATCACCCCACCTCGCTTTCCCGTTAAGCAGCCATAGTGTGTTTTCTGCATGTGTGACTCTGTTCTGTTTTGTAATTCAGTTCAAGTGTAACGGTTTTTACATTCCCTCTATAAGTGACACATTATGAGAAGTGTCCTTTTCTGTGTGACTTATTTCACTTAGAATCGTCGTACCTAAATCCACTCATCATGCTGCTACTAGCCTTATGACATTGATTTCATGGCTGAGTGGTATGCCATTGTACATAAGGACCTCAAATTTTTTATCCATTTTTCGCTTTCCTGGGATATTTAAGGTGGAATGAAGTGGAGGTCCTTGTCAACAGAGCATCCCTAAACTTTGGGGTGCTTGTGTCTTGCTGATTTTTAATTTTCCCACTTTATACCCCCATGCGTGGAAGTGCCCTATGCTCTCTAAGCTGTGTTTTTTAGATGTTTCAGGACACACCGTACACTTCTCCAGAGTGGCTGTTGGCAATTTACATCCCGCCCATCAGTGTAGCAAGGCTCCCATTTCTCCATGGCCTGTCCTGCATTTCTGGTTTTGACACTTTTTTCAGCATGGCCCTTTTGACTGATGGGAAGCGAGACTTCTTTGTAGCGCTGATTTGCCTTTCCAGGTTGCTTGGTTGGCCAAAAAGGGCGTATGCGTTTTTTCCTGAATATATTCAGGAAAAAACGCATACGCCCTTTTTGGCCAAGGGCATCATTGTCAACGTTTTGGCGCTTTTCATGTGCTTTAAAGGCGATTCGAATCTACCTCCTGAAATCTGTTTCCTGCAATTCTGCCTTGATTTCAATTCCTCGTCTTTGCCTTCCCTCAATATATTTGTGGACGAGAGTTATCATTTATAACTCTGTAGGATTGTGAATTGCAGTGCCCTGAAGCTCCATTTTACAACTCGCTTTTTTGGGAGGTGGCCGCAAAAGCGCAGGATGGCTTCAGGCCCTGTTCTGGTCCCAGGGGGCAGGCTGAGCCTGTGGTTAATTCTTCTTCCTGATGGGAAAATAGAGTGACCTGTGCCTGTCCCAACACCAAGAGCTAGTCTCTCATTGGTTCCCCGTCTTCCCGTTCATCCTCAGGACAAATTGCAACCTGTACAGAACAGGAGGTTAAAGATGCTGATGCTCCAAGTAGGGAGATTGCTACTAAAGTGGCTGGAATGGCGAACCCGAGCACAAGGAGATGAGAAATGAGGTGCATTTTAGAAACCTTTCCCCAACACACGGTGTACCATCTTCTTGGTATCTCATACATGTTTTCGATGTAGGAAGATGCCCTTGAACCTGGAGATTTGGGACCCATGGGACGGGTAGCACGCAGTATTACTTTAAAGGGTCTGCGTTTGCTCACCCAACTTCACCAAACCTCTCAGCCACAAGACTGTCCACCCTTATGTCTCATCCAGCTGTGGGTCTAGATATGGTCAATCCAGGTTGCATCACAGCCCCTGAACGAATTGTGTAAGAATTTCTCTCTCTTTCACTGTCTTTGTTTCATGGGTTTTTAAAAGTAATTTATTTTTATAATGGTGTTTAGCTGCTTTTCACGGCTGTGTTTATGCCGCTTTACACCCACTTGACACACTAACAGAGAGATATCAATTCATAGGTTTTAAGATTATTACTAGTCAGATATATTCTTGTGCGGTGAATCAGGCGTGTTGAGTCCAGTTCTCTGAGAAAGGAGTAGGTCTTGTCTATTACATATTGGGTTTATGGAACGGTATCTGAGCTAATTTGAAACTCTTGTTTTATGTATCACCCCACCTCACCTTTCCCGTTAAGCAGCCATAGTGTGTTTTCTGCATGTGTGACTCTGTTCTGTTTTGTAATTCAGTTCAAGTGTAACGGTTTTTACATTCCCTCTATAAGTGACACCTTATGCGAAGTGTCCTTTTCTGTGTGACTTATTTCACTTAGAATCGTCGTACCTAAATCCACTCATCATGCTGCTACTAGCCTTATGATATTGATTTCATGGCTGAGTGATATTCCATTGTACATAAGGTCTACAACTTTTTTATCCATTTTTCGCTTTCCTGGGATATTTAAGGTGGAATGAAGTGGAGGTCCTTGTCAACAGAGCAGCCCTAAACGTTGGGGTGCTTGTGTCTTGCTGATTTTTAATTTTCCCACTTTATACCCCCATGCGTGGAAGTGCCCTATGCTCTCTAAGCTGTGTTTTTTAGCTGTTTCAGGACACACCGTACCCTTCTCCAGACTGGCTGTTGGCAATTTACATCCCGCCCATCAGTGTAGCAAGGCTCCCATTTCTCCATGGCCTGTCCTGCATTTCTGGTTTTGAAACTTTTTTCAGCATGGCCCTTTTGACCGATGGGAAGCGAGACTTCTTTGTAGCGCTGATTGGCCTTTCCAGGTTGCTTGGTTGGCCAAAAAGGGCGTATGCGTTTTTTCCTGAATATATTCAGGGAAAAACGCATACGCCCTTTTTGGCCAAGGGCATCATTGTCAACGTTTTGCCGCTTTTCATGTGCGTTAAAGGCGATTCGAATCTACCTCCTGAAATCTGTTTCCTGCAATTCTGCCTTGATTTCAAATCCTCTTCTTTGCCTTCCCTCAATATATTTGTGGACGAGAGTTGTCATTTATAACTCTGCAGGTTTGTGAATTGCTGTGCCCTGAAGCTCCATTTTACAACTCGCTTTTTTGGGAGGTGGCCGCAAAAGCGCAGGATGGCTTCAGGCCCTGTTCTGGTTCCGGTGGGCAGGGTGAGCCTGTAGTTAATTCTTCTTCCTGATCGGAAAATAGAGTGACCTGTGCCTGTCCCAACACCAAGAGCTAGTCTCTCATTGGTTCCCCGTCTTCCCATTCATCCTCAGGAAAAATTGCAACCTGTACGGAACAGGAGGTTAAAGGTGCTGATGCTCCACGTAGGGAGATTGCTAGTAAAGTGGCTGGAATGGCGAACCCGAGCACAAGGAGATGAGAAATGAGGTGCGTTTTAGAAGCCTTTCCCCAACACATGGTGTACCATCTTCTGGGTTTCTCATGCCTGTTTTCGATGTAGGAAGATGCCCTTGAACCTGGAGATTTGGGACCCATGGGACGGGTAGCACGCAGTATTACTTTAAAGGGTCTGCGTTTGCTCACCCAACTTCACCAAACCTCTCAGCCCCAAGAGTGTCCACCCTTATGTCTCATCCAGCTGTGGGTCTAGATATGGTCAATCCAGGTGGCATCACAGCCCCTGAACGAATTGTGTAAGAATTTCTCTCTCTTTCACTGTCTTTGTTTCATGGGTTTTTAAAAGTAATTTATTTTTATAATGGGGTTTAGCTGCTTTTCACGGCTGTGTTTATGCCGCTTTACACCCACTTGACACACTAACAGAGAGATATCAATACATAGGTTTTAAGATTATTACTAGTCAGATATATTCTTGTGCGGTGAATCGGGCGTGTTGAGTCCAGTTCTCTGAGCAAGGAGTAGATCTTGTCTATTACATATTGGGTTTATGGAACGGTATCTGAGCTAATTTGAAACTCTTGTTTTATGTATCACCCCACCTCACCTTTCCCGTTAAGCAGCCATAGTGTGTTTTCTGCCTGTGTGACTCTGTTCTGTTTTGTAATTCAGTTCAAGTGTAACGGTTTTTACATTCCCTCTATAAGTGACACCTTATGAGAAGTGTCCTTTTCTGTGTGACTTATTTCACTTAGAATCGTCGTACCTAAATCCACTCATCATGCTGCTACTAGCCTTATGACATTGATTTCATGGCTGAGTGATATTCCATTGTACATAAGGACAACAACTTTTTGATCCATTTTTCGCTTTCCTGGGATATTTAAGGTGGAATGAAGTGGAGGTCCTTGTCAACAGAGCATCCCTAAACTTTGGGGTGCTTGTGTCTTGCTGATTTTTAATTTTCCCACTTTATACCCCCATGCGTGGAAGTGCCCTATGCTCTCTAAGCTGTGTTTTTTAGATGTTTCAGGACACACCGTACACTTCTCCAGAGTGGCTGTTGGCAATTTACATCCCGCCCATCAGTGTAGCAAGGCTCCCATTTCTCCATGGCCTGTCCTGCATTTCTGGTTTTGACACTTTTTTCAGCATGGCCCTTTTGACCGATGGGAAGCGAGACTTCTTTGTAGCGCTGATTTGCCTTTCCAGGTTGCTTGGTTGGCCAAAAAGGGCGTATGCGTTTTTTCCTGAATATATTCAGGAAAAAACGCATACGCCCTTTTTGGCCAAGGGCATCATTGTCAAGGTTTTGCCGCTTTTCATGTGCTTTAAAGGCGATTCGAATCTACCTCCTGAAATCTGTTTCCTGCAATTCTGCCTTGATTTCAATTCCTCGTGTTTGCCTTCCCTCAATATATTTGTGGACGAGAGTTATCATTTATAACTCTGTAGGACTGTGAATTGCAGTGCCCTGAAGCTCCATTTTACAACTCGCTTTTTTGGGAGGTGGCCGCAAAAGCGCAGGATGGCTTCAGGCCCTCTTCTGGTCCCAGGGGGCAGGCTGAGCCTGTGGTTAATTCTTCTTCCTGATGGGAAAATAGAGTGACCTGTGCCTGTCCCAACACCAAGAGCTAGTCTCTCATTGGTTCCCCGTCTTCCCGTTCATCCTCAGGACAAATTGCAACCTGTACGGAACAGGAGGTTAAAGATGCTGATGCTCCAAGTAGGGAGATTGCTACTAAAGTGGCTGGAATGGCGAACCCGAGCACAAGGAGATGAGAAATGAGGTGCATTTTAGAAACCTTTCCCCAACACACGGTGTACCATCTTCTTGGTATCTCATGCATGTTTTCGATGTAGGAAGATGCCCTTGAACCTGGAGATTTGGGACCCATGGGACGGGTAGCACGCAGTATTACTTTAAAGGGTCTGGGTTTGCTCACCCAACTTCACCAAACCTCTCAGCCCCAAGAGTGTCCACCCTCATGTCTCATCCAGCTGTGGGTCTAGATATGGTCAATCCAGGTTGCATCACAGCCCCTGAACGAATTGTGTAAGAATTTCTCTCTCTTTCACTGTCTTTGTTTCATGGGTTTTTAAAAGTAATTTATTTTTATAATGGGGTTTAGCTGCTTTTCACGGCTGTGTTTATGCCGCTTTACACCCACTTGACACACTAACAGAGAGATATCAATACATAAGTTTTAAGATTATTACTAGTCAGATATATTCTTGTGCGGTGAATCAGGCGTGTTGAGTCCAGTTCTCTGAGCAAGGAGTAGGTCTTGTCTATTACATATTGGGTTTATGGAACGGTATCTGATCTAATTTGAAACTCTTGTTTTATGTATCACCCCACCTCACCTTTCCCGTTAAGCAGCCATAGTGTGTTTTCTGCATGTGTGACTCTGTTCTGTTTTGTAATTCAGTTCAAGTGTAACGGTTTTTACATTCCCTCTATAAGTGACACCTTATGAGAAGTGTCCTTTTCTGTGTGACTTATTTCACTTAGAATCGTCGTACCTAAATCCACTCATCATGCTGCTACTAGCCTTATGATATTGATTTCATGGCTGAGTGATATTCCATTGTACATAAGGTCTACAACTTTTTTATCCATTTTTCGCTTTCCTGGGATATTTAGGGTGGAATGAAGTGGAGGTCCTTGTCAACAGAGCAGCCCTAAACTTTGGGGTGCTTGTGTCTTGCTGATTTTTAATTTTCCCACTTTATACCCCCATGCGTGGAAGTGCCCTATGCTCTCTAAGCTGTGTTTTTTAGCTGTTTCAGGACACACCGTACCCTTCTCCAGACTGGCTGTTGGCAATTTACATCCCGCCCATCAGTGTAGCAAGGCTCCCATTTCTCCATGGCCTGTCCTGCATTTCTGGTTTTGACACTTTTTTCAGCATGGCCCTTTTGACCGATGGGAAGCGAGACTTCTTTGTAGCGCTGATTTGCCTTTCCAGGTTGCTTGGTTGGCCAAAAAGGGCGTATGCGTTTTTTCCTGAATATATTCAGGAAAAAACGCATACGCCCTTTTTGGCCAAGGGCATCATTGTCAACGTTTTGCCGCTTTTCATGTGCGTTAAAGGCGATTCGAATCTACCTCCTGAAATCTGTTTCCTGCAATTCTGCCTTGATTTCAAATCCTCTTCTTTGCCTTCCCTCAATATATTTGTGGACGAGAGTTATCATTTATAACTCTGCAGGTTTGTGAATTGCTGTGCCCTGAAGCTCCATTTTACAACTCGCTTTTTTGGGAGCTGGCCGCAAAAGCGCAGGATGGCTTCAGGCCCTGTTCTGGTTCCGGTTGGCAGGGGGAGCCTGTGGTTAATTCTTCTTCCTGATGGGAAAATAGAGTGACCTGTGCCTATCCCAAAACCAAGAGCTAGTCTCTCATTGGTTCCCCATCTTCCCATTCATCCTCAGGACAAATTGCAACCTGTACGGAACAGGAGGTTAAAGGTGCTGATGCTCCACGTAGGGAGATTGCTAGTAAAGTGGCTGGAATGGCGAACCCGAGCACAAGGAGATGAGAAATGAGGTGCGTTTTAGAAACCTTTCCCCATCACATGGTGTACCATCTTCTGGGTTTCTCATGCCTGTTTTCGATGTAGGAAGATGCCCTTGAACCTGGAGATTTGGGACCCATGGGACGGGTAGCACGCAGTATTACTTTAAAGGGTCTGCGTTTGCTCACCCAACTTCACCAAACCTCTCAGCCACAAGACTGTCCACCCTTATGTCTCATCCAGCTGTGGGTCTAGATATGGTCAATCCAGGTTGCATCACAGCCCCTGAACGAATTGTGTAAGAATTTCTCTCTCTTTCACTGTCTTTGTTTCATGGGTTTTTAAAAGTAATTTATTTTTATAATGGGGTTTAGCTGCTTTTCACGGCTGTGTTTATGCCGCTTTACACCCACTTGACACACTAACAGAGAGATATCAATTCATAGGTTTTAAGATTATTACTAGTCAGATATATTCTTGTGCGGTGAATCAGGCGTGTTGAGTCCAGTTCTCTGAGAAAGGAGTAGGTCTTGTCTATTACATATTGGGTTTATGGAACGGTATCTGAGCTAATTTGAAACTCTTGTTTTATGTATCACCCCACCTCACCTTTCCCGTTAAGCAGCCATAGTGTGTTTTCTGCATGTGTGACTCTGTTCTGTTTTGTAATTCAGTTCAAGTGTAACGGTTTTTACATTCCCTCTATAAGTGACACCTTATGCGAAGTGTCCTTTTCTGTGTGACTTATTTCACTTAGAATCGTCGTACCTAAATCCACTCATCATGCTGCTACTAGCCTTATGATATTGATTTCATGGCTGAGTGATATTCCATTGTACATAAGGTCTACAACTTTTTTATCCATTTTTCGCTTTCCTGGGATATTTAAGGTGGAATGAAGTGGAGGTCCTTGTCAACAGAGCAGCCCTAAACTTTGGGGTGCTTGTGTCTTGCTGATTTTTAATTTTCCCACTTTATACCCCCATGCGTGGAAGTGCCCTATGCTCTCTAAGCTGTGTTTTTTAGCTGTTTCAGGACACACCGTACCCTTCTCCAGACTGGCTGTTGGCAATTTACATCCCGCCCATCAGTGTAGCAAGGCTCCCATTTCTCCATGGCCTGTCCTGCATTTCTGGTTTTGAAACTTTTTTCAGCATGGCCCTTTTGACCGATGGGAAGCGAGACTTCTTTGTAGCGCTGATTGGCCTTTCCAGGTTGCTTGGTTGGCCAAAAAGGGCGTATGCGTTTTTTCCTGAATATATTCAGGGAAAAACGCATACGCCCTTTTTGGCCAAGGGCATCATTGTCAACGTTTTGCCGCTTTTCATGTGCTTTAAAGGCGATTCGAATCTACCTCCTGAAATCTGTTTCCTGCAATTCTGCCTTGATTTCAAATCCTCTTCTTTGCCTTCCCTCAATATATTTGTGGACGAGAGTTGTCATTTATAACTCTGCAGGTTTGTGAATTGCTGTGCCCTGAAGCTCCATTTTACAACTCGCTTTTTTGGGAGGTGGCCGCAAAAGCGCAGGATGGCTTCAGGCCCTGTTCTGGTTCCGGTGGGCAGGGTGAGCCTGTAGTTAATTCTTCTTCCTGATCGGAAAATAGAGTGACCTGTGCCTGTCCCAACACCAAGAGCTAGTCTCTCATTGGTTCCCCGTCTTCCCATTCATCCTCAGGAAAAATTGCAACCTGTACGGAACAGGAGGTTAAAGGTGCTGATGCTCCACGTAGGGAGATTGCTAGTAAAGTGGCTGGAATGGCGAACCCGAGCACAAGGAGATGAGAAATGAGGTGCGTTTTAGAAGCCTTTCCCCAAAACATGGTGTACCATCTTCTGGGTTTCTCATGCCTGTTTTCGATGTAGGAAGATGCCCTTGAACCTGGAGATTTGGGACCCATGGGACGGGTAGCACGCAGTATTACTTTAAAGGGTCTGCGTTTGCTCACCCAACTTCACCAAACCTCTCAGCCCCAAGAGTGTCCACCCTTATGTCTCATCCAGCTGTGGGTCTAGATATGGTCAATCCAGGTGGCATCACAGCCCCTGAACGAATTGTGTAAGAATTTCTCTCTCTTTCACTGTCTTTGTTTCATGGGTTTTTAAAAGTAATTTATTTTTATAATGGGGTTTAGCTGCTTTTCACGGCTGTGTTTATGCCGCTTTACACCCACTTGACACACTAACAGAGAGATATCAATACATAGGTTTTAAGATTATTACTAGTCAGATATATTCTTGTGCGGTGAATCGGGCGTGTTGAGTCCAGTTCTCTGAGCAAGGAGTAGATCTTGTCTATTACATATTGGGTTTATGGAACGGTATCTGAGCTAATTTGAAATTCTTGTTTTATGTATCACCCCACCTCACCTTTCCCGTTAAGCAGCCATAGTGTGTTTTCTGCCTGTGTGACTCTGTTCTGTTTTGTAATTCAGTTCAAGTGTAACGGTTTTTACATTCCCTCTATAAGTGACACCTTATGAGAAGTGTCCTTTTCTGTGTGACTTATTTCACTTAGAATCGTCGTACCTAAATCCACTCATCATGCTGCTACTAGCCTTATGACATTGATTTCATGGCTGAGTGATATTCCATTGTACATAAGGACAACAACTTTTTGATCCATTTTTCGCTTTCCTGGGATATTTAAGGTGGAATGAAGTGGAGGTCCTTGTCAACAGAGCATCCCTAAACTTTGGGGTGCTTGTGTCTTGCAGATTTTCAATTTTCCCACTTTATCCCCCCATGCGTGGAAGTGCCCTATGCTCTCTAAGCTGTGTTATTTAGATGTTTCAGGACACACCGTACACTTCTCCAGAGTGGCTGTTGGCAATTTACATCCCGCCCATCAGTGTAGCAATGCTCCCATTTCTCCATGGCCTGTCCTGCATTTCTGGTTTTGACACTTTTTTCAGCATGGCCCTTTTGACCGATGGGAAGCGAGACTTCTTTGTAGCGCTGATTTGCCTTTCCAGGTTGCTTGGTTGGCCAAAAAGGGCGTATGCGTTTTTCCCTGAATATATTCAGGAAAAAACGCATACGCCCTTTTTGGCCAAGGGCATCATTGTCAACGTTTTGGCGCTTTTCATGTGCTTTAAAGTCGATTCGAATCTACCTCCTGAAATCTGTTTCCTGCAATTCTGCCTTGATTTCAATTCCTCGTCTTTGCCTTCCCTCAATATATTTGTGGACGAGAGTTGTCATTTATAACTCTGTAGGATTGTGAATTGCAGTGCCCTGAAGCTCCATTTTACAACTCGCTTTTTTGGGAGGTGGCCGCAAAAGCGCAGGATGGCTTCAGGCCCTGTTCTGGTTCCGGGGGGCAGGCTGAGCCTGTGGTTAATTCTTCTTCCTGATGGGAAAATAGAGTGACCTGTGCCTGTCCCAACACCAAGAGCTAGTCTCTCATTGGTTCCCCTTCTTCCCGTTCATCCTCAGGACAAATTGCAACCTGTACGGAACAGGAGGTTAAAGATGCTGATGCTCCAAGTAGGGAGATTGCTACTAAAGTGGCTGGAATGGCGAACCCGAGCACAAGGAGATGAGAAATGAGGTGCGTTTTAGAAACCTTTCCCCAACACACGGTGTACCATCTTCTTCGTTTCTCATGCATGTTTTCGATGTAGGAAGATGCCCTTGAACCTGGAGATTTGGGACCCATGCGATGGGTAGCACGCAGTATTACTTTAAAGGGTCTGCGTTTGCTCACCCAACCTCACCAAACCTCTCAGCCCCAAGAGTATCCACCCTTATGTCTCATCCAGCTGTGGGTCTAGATATGGTCAATCCAGGTTGCATCAGAGCCCCTGAACGAATTGTGTAAGAATTTCTCTCTCTTTCACTGTCTTTGTTTCATGGGTTTTTAAAAGAAATTTATTTTTATAATGGGGTTTAGCTGCTTTTCACGGCTGTGTTTATGCCGCTTTACACCCACTTGACACAGTAACAGAGAGATATCAATACATAGGTTTTAAGATTATTACTAGTCAGATATATTCTTGTGCGTTGAATCGGGCGTGTTGAGTCCAGTTCTCTGAGCAAGGAGTAGGTCTTGTCTATTACATATTGGGTTTATGGAACGGTATCTGAGCTGATTTGAAACTCTTGCTTTATGTATCACCCCACCTCGCTTTCCCGTTAAGCAGCCATAGTGTGTTTTCTGCATGTGTGACTCTGTTCTGTTTTGTAATTCAGTTCAAGTGTAACGGTTTTTACATTCCCTCTATAAGTGACACCTTATGAGAAGTGTCCTTTTCTGTGTGACTTATTTCACTTAGAATCGTCGTACCTAAATCCACTCATCATGCTGCTACTAGCCTTATGACATTGATTTCATGGCTGAGTGATATTCCATTGTACATAAGGACAACAACTTTTTGATCCATTTTTCGCTTTCCTGGGATATTTAAGGTGGAATGAAGTGGAGGTCCTTGTCAACAGAGCATCCCTAAACTTTGGGGTGCTTGTGTCTTGCAGATTTTCAATTTTCCCACTTTATCCCCCCATGCGTGGAAGTGCCCTATGCTCTCTAAGCTGTGTTATTTAGATGTTTCAGGACACACCGTACACTTCTCCAGAGTGGCTGTTGGCAATTTACATCCCGCCCATCAGTGTAGCAATGCTCCCATTTCTCCATGGCCTGTCCTGCATTTCTGGTTTTGACACTTTTTTCAGCATGGCCCTTTTGACCGATGGGAAGCGAGACTTCTTTGTAGCGCTGATTTGCCTTTCCAGGTTGCTTGGTTGGCCAAAAAGGGCGTATGCGTTTTTCCCTGAATATATTCAGGAAAAAACGCATACGCCCTTTTTGGCCAAGGGCATCATTGTCAACGTTTTGGCGCTTTTCATGTGCTTTAAAGTCGATTCGAATCTACCTCCTGAAATCTGTTTCCTGCAATTCTGCCTTGATTTCAATTCCTCGTCTTTGCCTTCCCTCAATATATTTGTGGACGAGAGTTGTCATTTATAACTCTGTAGGATTGTGAATTGCAGTGCCCTGAAGCTCCATTTTACAACTCGCTTTTTTGGGAGGTGGCCGCAAAAGCGCAGGATGGCTTCAGGCCCTGTTCTGGTTCCGGGGGGCAGGCTGAGCCTGTGGTTAATTCTTCTTCCTGATGGGAAAATAGAGTGACCTGTGCCTGTCCCAACACCAAGAGCTAGTCTCTCATTGGTTCCCCTTCTTCCCGTTCATCCTCAGGACAAATTGCAACCTGTACGGAACAGGAGGTTAAAGATGCTGATGCTCCAAGTAGGGAGATTGCTACTAAAGTGGCTGGAATGGCGAACCCGAGCACAAGGAGATGAGAAATGAGGTGCGTTTTAGAAACCTTTCCCCAACACACGGTGTACCATCTTCTTCGTTTCTCATGCATGTTTTCGATGTAGGAAGATGCCCTTGAACCTGGAGATTTGGGACCCATGCGATGGGTAGCACGCAGTATTACTTTAAAGGGTCTGCGTTTGCTCACCCAACCTCACCAAACCTCTCAGCCCCAAGAGTATCCACCCTTATGTCTCATCCAGCTGTGGGTCTAGATATGGTCAATCCAGGTTGCATCAGAGCCCCTGAACGAATTGTGTAAGAATTTCTCTCTCTTTCACTGTCTTTGTTTCATGGGTTTTTAAAAGAAATTTATTTTTATAATGGGGTTTAGCTGCTTTTCACGGCTGTGTTTATGCCGCTTTACACCCACTTGACACAGTAACAGAGAGATATCAATACATAGGTTTTAAGATTATTACTAGTCAGATATATTCTTGTGCGTTGAATCGGGCGTGTTGAGTCCAGTTCTCTGAGCAAGGAGTAGGTCTTGTCTATTACATATTGGGTTTATGGAACGGTATCTGAGCTGATTTGAAACTCTTGCTTTATGTATCACCCCACCTCGCTTTCCCGTTAAGCAGCCATAGTGTGTTTTCTGCATGTGTGACTCTGTTCTGTTTTGTAATTCAGTTCAAGTGTAACGGTTTTTACATTCCCTCTATAAGTGACACCTTATGAGAAGTGTCCTTTTCTGTGTGACTTATTTCACTTAGAATCGTCGTACCTAAATCCACTCATCATGCTGCTACTAGCCTTATGACATTGATTTCATGGCTGAGTGGTATGCCATTGTACATAAGGACCTCAAATTTTTTATCCATTTTTCGCTTTCCTGGGATATTTAAGGTGGAATGAAGTGGAGGTCCTTGTCAACAGAGCATCCCTAAACTTTGGGGTGCTTGTGTCTTGCTGATTTTTAATTTTCCCACTTTATACCCCCATGCGTGGAAGTGCCCTATGCTCTCTAAGCTGTGTTTTTTAGATGTTTCAGGACACACCGTACACTTCTCCAGAGTGGCTGTTGGCAATTTACATCCCGCCCATCAGTGTAGCAAGGCTCCCATTTCTCCATGGCCTGTCCTGCATTTCTGGTTTTGACACTTTTTTCAGCATGGCCCTTTTGACCGATGGGAAGCGAGACTTCTTTGTAGCGCTGATTTGCCTTTCCAGGTTGCTTGGTTGGCCAAAAAGGGCGTATGCGTTTTTTCCTGAATATATTCAGGAAAAAACGCATACGCCCTTTTTGGCCAAGGGCATCATTGTCAACGTTTTGGCGCTTTTCATGTGCTTTAAAGGCGATTCGAATCTACCTCCTGAAATCTGTTTCCTGCAATTCTGCCTTGATTTCAAATCCTCTTCTTTGCCTTCCCTCAATATATTTGTGGACGAGAGTTATCATTTATGACTCTGCAGGTTTGTGAATTGCAGTGCCCTGAAGCTCCATTTTACAACTCGCTTTTTTGGGAGCTGGCCGCAAAAGCGCAGGATGGCTTCAGGCCCTGTTCTGGTTCCGGGGGGCAGGCTGAGCCTGTGGTTAATTCTTCTTCCTGATGGGAAAATAGAGTGACCTGTGCCTGTCCCAACACCAAGAGCTAGTCTCTCATTGGTTCCCCGTCTTCCCATTCATCCTCAGGACAAATTGCAACCTGTACGGAACAGGAGGTTAAAGGTGCTGATGCTCCACGTAGGGAGATTGCTAGTAAAGTGGCTGGAATGGCGAACCCGAGCACAAGGAGATGAGAAATGAGGTGCGTTTTAGAAACCTTTCCCCATCACATGGTGTACCATCTTCTGGGTTTCTCATGCCTGTTTTCGATGTAGGAAGATGCCCTTGAACCTGGAGATTTGGGACCCATGGGAAGGGTAGCACGCAGTATTACTTTAAAGGGTCTGCGTTTGCTCACCCAACTTCACCAAACCTCTCAGCCACAAGACTGTCCACCCTTATGTCTCATCCAGCTGTGGGTCTAGATATGGTCAATCCAGGTTGCATCACAGCCCCTGAACGAATTGTGTAAGAATTTCTCTCTCTTTCACTGTCTTTGTTTCATGGGTTTTTAAAAGTAATTTATTTTTATAATGGGGTTTAGCTGCTTTTCACGGCTGTGTTTATGCCGCTTTACACCCACTTGACACACTAACAGAGAGATATCAATTCATAGGTTTTAAGATTATTACTAGTCAGATATATTCTTGTGCGGTGAATCAGGCGTGTTGAGTCCAGTTCTCTGAGAAAGGAGTGGTCTTGTCTATTACATATTGGGTTTATGGAACGGTATCTGAGCTAATTTGAAACTCTTGTTTTATGTATCACCCCACCTCACCTTTCCCGTTAAGCAGCCATAGTGTGTTTTCTGCATGTGTGACTCTGTTCTGTTTTGTAATTCAGTTCAAGTGTAACGGTTTTTACATTCCCTCTATAAGTGACACCTTATGCGAAGTGTCCTTTTCTGTGTGACTTATTTCACTTAGAATCGTCGTACCTAAATCCACTCATCATGCTGCTACTAGCCTTATGATATTGATTTCATGGCTGAGTGATATTCCATTGTACATAAGGTCTACAACTTTTTTATCCATTTTTCGCTTTCCTGGGATATTTAAGGTGGAATGAAGTGGAGGTCCTTGTCAACAGAGCAGCCCTAAACTTTGGGGTGCTTGTGTCTTGCTGATTTTTAATTTTCCCACTTTATACCCCCATGCGTGGAAGTGCCCTATGCTCTCTAAGCTGTGTTTTTTAGCTGTTTCAGGACACACCGTACCCTTCTCCAGACTGGCTGTTGGCAATTTACATCCCGCCCATCAGTGTAGCAAGGCTCCCATTTCTCCATGGCCTGTCCTGCATTTCTGGTTTTGAAACTTTTTTCAGCATGGCCCTTTTGACCGATGGGAAGCGAGACTTCTTTGTAGCGCTGATTGGCCTTTCCAGGTTGCTTGGTTGGCCAAAAAGGGCGTATGCGTTTTTTCCTGAATATATTCAGGGAAAAACGCATACGCCCTTTTTGGCCAAGGGCATCATTGTCAACGTTTTGCCGCTTGTCATGTGCTTTAAAGGCGATTCGAATCTACCTCCTGAAATCTGTTTCCTGCAATTCTGCCTTGATTTCAAATCCTCTTCTTTGCCTTCCCTCAATATATTTGTGGACGAGAGTTGTCATTTATAACTCTGCAGGTTTGTGAATTGCTGTGCCCTGAAGCTCCATTTTACAACTCGCTTTTTTGGGAGGTGGCCGCAAAAGCGCAGGATGGCTTCAGGCCCTGTTCTGGTTCCGGTGGGCAGGGTGAGCCTGTAGTTAATTCTTCTTCCTGATCGGAAAATAGAGTGACCTGTGCCTGTCCCAACACCAAGAGCTAGTCTCTCATTGGTTCCCCGTCTTCCCATTCATCCTCAGGAAAAATTGCAACCTGTACGGAACAGGAGGTTAAAGGTGCTGATGCTCCACGTAGGGAGATTGCTAGTAAAGTGGCTGGAATGGCGAACCCGAGCACAAGGAGATGAGAAATGAGGTGCGTTTTAGAAGCCTTTCCCCAACACATGGTGTACCATCTTCTGGGTTTCTCATGCCTGTTTTCGATGTAGGAAGATGCCCTTGAACCTGGAGATTTGGGACCCATGGGACGGGTAGCACGCAGTATTACTTTAAAGGGTCTGCGTTTGCTCACCCAACTTCACCAAACCTCTCAGCCCCAAGAGTGTCCACCCTTATGTCTCATCCAGCTGTGGGTCTAGATATGGTCAATCCAGGTGGCATCACAGCCCCTGAACGAATTGTGTAAGAATTTCTCTCTCTTTCACTGTCTTTGTTTCATGGGTTTTTAAAAGTAATTTATTTTTATAATGGGGTTTAGCTGCTTTTCACGGCTGTGTTTATGCCGCTTTACACCCACTTGACACACTAACAGAGAGATATCAATACATAGGTTTTAAGATTATTACTAGTCAGATATATTCTTGTGCGGTGAATCGGGCGTGTTGAGTCCAGTTCTCTGAGCAAGGAGTAGATCTTGTCTATTACATATTGGGTTTATGGAACGGTATCTGAGCTAATTTGAAACTCTTGTTTTATGTATCACCCCACCTCACCTTTCCCGTTAAGCAGCCATAGTGTGTTTTCTGCATGTGTGACTCTGTTCTGTTTTGTAATTCAGTTCAAGTGTAACGGTTTTTACATTCCCTCTATAAGTGACACCTTATGAGAAGTGTCCTTTTCTGTGTGACTTATTTCACTTAGAATCGTCGTACCTAAATCCACTCATCATGCTGCTACTAGCCTTATGACATTGATTTCATGGCTGAGTGATATTCCATTGTACATAAGGACAACAACTTTTTGATCCATTTTTCGCTTTCCTGGGATATTTAAGGTGGAATGAAGTGGAGGTCCTTGTCAACAGAGCAGCCCTAAACTTTGGGGTGCTTGTGTCTTGCAGATTTTCAATTTTCCCACTTTATCCCCCCATGCGTGGAAGTGCCCTATGCTCTCTAAGCTGTGTTATTTAGATGTTTCAGGACACACCGTACACTTCTCCAGAGTGGCTGTTGGCAATTTACATCCCGCCCATCAGTGTAGCAATGCTCCCATTTCTCCATGGCCTGTCCTGCATTTCTGGTTTTGACACTTTTTTCAGCATGGCCCTTTTGACCGATGGGAAGCGAGACTTCTTTGTAGCGCTGATTTGCCTTTCCAGGTTGCTTGGTTGGCCAAAAAGGGCGTATGCGTTTTTTCCTGAATATATTCAGGAAAAAACGCATACGCCCTTTTTGGCCAAGGGCATCATTGTCAACGTTTTGGCGCTTTTCATGTGCTTTAAAGTCGATTCGAATCTACCTCCTGAAATCTGTTTCCTGCAATTCTGCCTTGATTTCAATTCCTCGTCTTTGCCTTCCCTCAATATATTTGTGGACGAGAGTTGTCATTTATAACTCTGTAGGATTGTGAATTGCAGTGCCCTGAAGCTCCATTTTACAACTCGCTTTTTTGGGAGGTGGCCGCAAAAGCGCAGGATGGCTTCAGGCCCTGTTCTGGTTCCGGGGGGCAGGCTGAGCCTGTGGTTAATTCTTCTTCCTGATGGGAAAATAGAGTGACCTGTGCCTGTCCCAACACCAAGAGCTAGTCTCTCATTGGTTCCCCTTCTTCCCGTTCATCCTCAGGACAAATTGCAACCTGTACGGAACAGGAGGTTAAAGATGCTGATGCTCCAAGTAGGGAGATTGCTACTAAAGTGGCTGGAATGGCGAACCCGAGCACAAGGAGATGAGAAATGAGGTGCGTTTTAGAAACCTTTCCCCAACACACGGTGTACCATCTTCTTCGTTTCTCATGCATGTTTTCGATGTAGGAAGATGCCCTTGAACCTGGAGATTTGGGACCCATGCGATGGGTAGCACGCAGTATTACTTTAAAGTGTCTGCGTTTGCTCACCCAACCTCACCAAACCTCTCAGCCCCAAGAGTATCCACCCTTATGTCTCATCCAGCTGTGGGTCTAGATATGGTCAATCCAGGTTGCATCACAGCCCCTGAACGAATTGTGTAAGAATTTCTCTCTCTTTCACTGTCTTTGTTTCATGGGTTTTTAAAAGAAATTTATTTTTATAATGGGGTTTAGCTGCTTTTCACGGCTGTGTTTATGCCGCTTTACACCCACTTGACACAGTAACAGAGAGATATCAATACATAGGTTTTAAGATTATTACTAGTCAGATATATTCTTGTGCGTTGAATCGGGCGTGTTGAGTCCAGTTCTCTGAGCAAGGAGTAGGTCTTGTCTATTACATATTGGGTTTATGGAACGGTATCTGAGCTGATTTGAAACTCTTGCTTTATGTATCACCCCACCTCGCTTTCCCGTTAAGCAGCCATAGTGTGTTTTCTGCATGTGTGACTCTGTTCTGTTTTGTAATTCAGTTCAAGTGTAACGGTTTTTACATTCCCTCTATAAGTGACACCTTATGAGAAGTGTCCTTTTCTGTGTGACTTATTTCACTTAGAATCGTCGTACCTAAATCCACTCATCATGCTGCTACTAGCCTTATGACATTGATTTCATGGCTGAGTGATATTCCATTGTACATAAGGACAACAACTTTTTGATCCATTTTTCGCTTTCCTGGGATATTTAAGGTGGAATGAAGTGGAGGTCCTTGTCAACAGAGCAGCCCTAAACTTTGGGGTGCTTGTGTCTTGCAGATTTTCAATTTTCCCACTTTATCCCCCCATGCGTGGAAGTGCCCTATGCTCTCTAAGCTGTGTTATTTAGATGTTTCAGGACACACCGTACACTTCTCCAGAGTGGCTGTTGGCAATTTACATCCCGCCCATCAGTGTAGCAATGCTCCCATTTCTCCATGGCCTGTCCTGCATTTCTGGTTTTGACACTTTTTTCAGCATGGCCCTTTTGACCGATGGGAAGCGAGACTTCTTTGTAGCGCTGATTTGCCTTTCCAGGTTCCTTGGTTGGCCAAAAAGGGCGTATGCGTTTTTTCCTGAATATATTCAGGAAAAAACGCATACGCCCTTTTTGGCCAAGGGCATCATTGTCAACGTTTTGGCGCTTTTCATGTGCTTTAAAGTCGATTCGAATCTACCTCCTGAAATCTGTTTCCTGCAATTCTGCCTTGATTTCAATTCCTCGTCTTTGCCTTCCCTCAATATATTTGTGGACGAGAGTTGTCATTTATAACTCTGTAGGATTGTGAATTGCAGTGCCCTGAAGCTCCATTTTACAACTCGCTTTTTTGGGAGGTGGCCACAAAAGCGCAGGATGGCTTCAGGCCCTGTTCTGGTTCCGGGGGGCAGGCTGAGCCTGTGGTTAATTCTTCTTCCTGATGGGAAAATAGAGTGACCTGTGCCTGTCCCAACACCAAGAGCTAGTCTCTCATTGGTTCCCCTTCTTCCCGTTCATCCTCAGGACAAATTGCAACCTGTACGGAACAGGAGGTTAAAGATGCTGATGCTCCAAGTAGGGAGATTGCTACTAAAGTGGCTGGAATGGCGAACCCGAGCACAAGGAGATGAGAAATGAGGTGCGTTTTAGAAACCTTTCCCCAACACACGGTGTACCATCTTCTTCATTTCTCATGCATGTTTTCGATGTAGGAAGATGCCCTTGAACCTGGAGATTTGGGACCCATGCGATGGGTAGCACGCAGTATTACTTTAAAGGGTCTGCGTTTGCTCACCCAACCTCACCAAACCTCTCAGCCCCAAGAGTATCCACCCTTATGTCTCATCCAGCTGTGGGTCTAGATATGGTCAATCCAGGTTGCATCACAGCCCCTGAACGAATTGTGTAAGAATTTCTCTCTCTTTCACTGTCTTTGTTTCATGGGTTTTTAAAAGAAATTTATTTTTATAATGGGGTTTAGCTGCTTTTCACGGCTGTGTTTATGCCGCTTTACACCCACTTGACACAGTAACAGAGAGATATCAATACATAGGTTTTAAGATTATTACTAGTCAGATATATTCTTGTGCGTTGAATCGGGCGTGTTGAGTCCAGTTCTCTGAGCAAGGAGTAGGTCTTGTCTATTACATATTGGGTTTATGGAACGGTATCTGAGCTGATTTGAAACTCTTGCTTTATGTATCACCCCACCTCGCTTTCCCGTTAAGCAGCCATAGTGTGTTTTCTGCATGTGTGACTCTGTTCTGTTTTGTAATTCAGTTCAAGTGTAACGGTTTTTACATTCCCTCTATAAGTGACACCTTATGAGAAGTGTCCTTTTCTGTGTGACTTATTTCACTTAGAATCGTCGTACCTAAATCCACTCATCATGCTGCTACTAGCCTTATGACATTGATTTCATGGCTGAGTGGTATGCCATTGTACATAAGGACCTCAAATTTTTTATCCATTTTTCGCTTTCCTGGGATATTTAAGGTGGAATGAAGTGGAGGTCCTTGTCAACAGAGCATCCCTAAACTTTGGGGTGCTTGTGTCTTGCTGATTTTTAATTTTCCCACTTTATACCCCCATGCGTGGAAGTGCCCTATGCTCTCTAAGCTGTGTTTTTTAGATGTTTCAGGACACACCGTACACTTCTCCAGAGTGGCTGTTGGCAATTTACATCCCGCCCATCAGTGTAGCAAGGCTCCCATTTCTCCATGGCCTGTCCTGCATTTCTGGTTTTGACACTTTTTTCAGCATGGCCCTTTTGACCGATGGGAAGCGAGACTTCTTTGTAGCGCTGATTTGCCTTTCCAGGTTGCTTGGTTGGCCAAAAAGGGCGTATGCGTTTTTTCCTGAATATATTCAGGAAAAAACGCATACGCCCTTTTTGGCCAAGGGCATCATTGTCAACGTTTTGGCGCTTTTCATGTGCTTTAAAGGCGATTCGAATCTACCTCCTGAAATCTGTTTCCTGAAATTCTGCCTTGATTTCAAATCCTCTTCTTTGCCTTCCCTCAATATATTTGTGGACGAGAGTTATCATTTATGACTCTGCAGGTTTGTGAATTGCAGTGCCCTGAAGCTCCATTTTACAACTCGCTTTTTTGGGAGCTGGCCGCAAAAGCGCAGGATGGCTTCAGGCCCTGTTCTGGTTCCGGGGGGCAGGCTGAGCCTGTGGTTAATTCTTCTTCCTGATGGGAAAATAGAGTGACCTGTGCCTGTCCCAACACCAAGAGCTAGTCTCTCATTGGTTCCCCGTCTTCCCATTCATCCTCAGGACAAATTGCAACCTGTACGGAACAGGAGGTTAAAGGTGCTGATGCTCCACGTAGGGAGATTGCTAGTAAAGTGGCTGGAATGGCGAACCCGAGCACAAGGAGATGAGAAATGAGGTGCGTTTTAGAAACCTTTCCCCATCACATGGTGTACCATCTTCTGGGTTTCTCATGCCTGTTTTCGATGTAGGAAGATGCCCTTGAACCTGGAGATTTGGGACCCATGGGACGGGTAGCACGCAGTATTACTTTAAAGGGTCTGGGTTTGCTCACCCAACTTCACCAAACCTCTCAGCCCCAAGAGTGTCCACCCTCATGTCTCATCCAGCTGTGGGTCTAGATATGGTCAATCCAGGTTGCATCACAGCCCCTGAACGAATTGTGTAAGAATTTCTCTCTCTTTCACTGTCTTTGTTTCATGGGTTTTTAAAAGTAATTTATTTTTATAATGGGGTTTAGCTGCTTTTCACGGCTGTGTTTATGCCGCTATACACCCACTTGACACACTAACAGAGAGATATCAATACATAAGTTTTAAGATTATTACTAGTCAGATATATTCTTGTGCGGTGAATCAGGCGTGTTGAGTCCAGTTCTCTGAGCAAGGAGTAGGTCTTGTCTATTACATATTGGGTTTATGGAACGGTATCTGATCTAATTTGAAACTCTTGTTTTATGTATCACCCCACCTCACCTTTCCCGTTAAGCAGCCATAGTGTGTTTTCTGCATGTGTGACTCTGTTCTGTTTTGTAATTCAGTTCAAGTGTAACGGTTTTTACATTCCCTCTATAAGTGACACCTTATGAGAAGTGTCCTTTTCTGTGTGACTTATTTCACTTAGAATCGTCGTACCTAAATCCACTCATCATGCTGCTACTAGCCTTATGATATTGATTTCATGGCTGAGTGATATTCCATTGTACATAAGGTCTACAACTTTTTTATCCATTTTTCGCTTTCCTGGGATATTTAGGGTGGAATGAAGTGGAGGTCCTTGTCAACAGAGCAGCCCTAAACTTTGGGGTGCTTGTGTCTTGCTGATTTTTAATTTTCCCACTTTATACCCCCATGCGTGGAAGTGCCCTATGCTCTCTAAGCTGTGTTTTTTAGCTGTTTCAGGACACACCGTACCCTTCTCCAGACTGGCTGTTGGCAATTTACATCCCGCCCATCAGTGTAGCAAGGCTCCCATTTCTCCATGGCCTGTCCTGCATTTCTGGTTTTGACACTTTTTTCAGCATGGCCCTTTTGACCGATGGGAAGCGAGACTTCTTTGTAGCGCTGATTTGCCTTTCCAGGTTGCTTGGTTGGCCAAAAAGGGCGTATGCGTTTTTTCCTGAATATATTCAGGAAAAAACGCATACGCCCTTTTTGGCCAAGGGCATCATTGTCAACGTTTTGCCGCTTTTCATGTGTGTTAAAGGCGATTCGAATCTACCTCCTGAAATCTGTTTCCTGCAATTCTGCCTTGATTTCAAATCCTCTTCTTTGCCTTCCCTCAATATATTTGTGGACGAGAGTTATCATTTATAACTCTGCAGGTTTGTGAATTGCTGTGCCCTGAAGCTCCATTTTACAACTCGCTTTTTTGGGAGCTGGCCGCAAAAGCGCAGGATGGCTTCATGCCCTGTTCTGGTTCCGGTTGGCAGGGGGAGCCTGTGGTTAATTCTTCTTCCTGATGGGAAAATAGAGTGACCTGTGCCTGTCCCAAAACCAAGAGCTAGTCTCTCATTGGTTCCCCATCTTCCCATTCATCCTCAGGACAAATTGCAACCTGTACGGAACAGGAGGTTAAAGGTGCTGATGCTCCACGTAGGGAGATTGCTAGTAAAGTGGCTGGAATGGCGAACCCGAGCACAAGGAGATGAGAAATGAGGTGCGTTTTAGAAACCTTTCCCCATCACATGGTGTACCATCTTCTGGGTTTCTCATGCCTGTTTTCGATGTAGGAAGATGCCCTTGAACCTGGAGATTTGGGACCCATGGGACGGGTAGCACGCAGTATTACTTTAAAGGGTCTGCGTTTGCTCACCCAACTTCACCAAACCTCTCAGCCACAAGACTGTCCACCCTTATGTCTCATCCAGCTGTGGGTCTAGATATGGTCAATCCAGGTTGCATCACAGCCCCTGAACGAATAGTGTAAGAATTTCTCTCTTTTTCACTGTCTTTGTTTCATGGGTTTTTAAAAGTAATTTATTTTTATAATGGGGTTTAGCTGCTTTTCACGGCTGTGTTTATGCCGCTTTACACCCACTTGACACACTAACAGAGAGATATCAATTCATAGGTTTTAAGATTATTACTAGTCAGATATATTCTTGTGCGGTGAATCAGGCGTGTTGAGTCCAGTTCTCTGAGAAAGGAGTAGGTTTTGTCTATTACATATTGGGTTTATGGAACGGTATCTGAGCTAATTTGAAACTCTTGTTTTATGTATCACCCCACCTCACCTTTCCCGTTAAGCAGCCATAGTGTGTTTTCTGCATGTGTGACTCTGTTCTGTTTTGTAATTCAGTTCAAGTGTAACGGTTTTTACATTCCCTCTATAAGTGACACCTTATGAGAAGTGTCCTTTTCTGTGTGACTTATTTCACTTAGAATCGTCGTACCTAAATCCACTCATCATGCTGCTACTAGCCTTATGATATTGATTTCATGGCTGAGTGATATTCCATTGTACATAAGGTCTACAACTTTTTTATCCATTTTTCGCTTTCCTGGGATATTTAAGGTGGAATGAAGTGGAGGTCCTTGTCAACAGAGCAGCCCTAAACTTTGGGGTGCTTGTGTCTTGCTGATTTTTAATTTTCCCACTTTATACCCCCATGCGTGGAAGTGCCCTATGCTCTCTAAGCTGTGTTTTTTAGCTGTTTCAGGACACACCGTACCCTTCTCCAGACTGGCTGTTGGCAATTTACATCCCGCCCATCAGTGTAGCAAGGCTCCCATTTCTCCATGGCCTATCCTGCATTTCTGGTTTTGAAACTTTTTTCAGCATGGCCCTTTTGACCGATGGGAAGCGAGACTTCTTTGTAGCGCTGATTGGCCTTTCCAGGTTGCTTGGTTGGCCAAAAAGGGCGTATGCGTTTTTTCCTGAATATATTCAGGAAAAAACGCATACGCCCTTTTTGGCCAAGGGCATCATTGTCAACGTTTTGCCGCTTTTCATGTGCTTTAAAGGCGATTCGAATCTACCTCCTGAAATCTGTTTCCTGCAATTCTGCCTTGATTTCAAATCCTCTTCTTTGCCTTCCGTCAATATATTTGTGGACGAGAGTTGTCATTTATAACTCTGCAGGTTTGTGAATTGCTGTGCCCTGAAGCTCCATTTTACAACTCGCTTTTTTGGGAGCTGGCCGCAAAAGCGCAGGATGGCTTCAGGCCCTGTTCTGGTTCCGGTGGGCAGGGTGATCCTGTAGTTAATTCTTCTTCCTGATCGGAAAATAGAGTGACCTGTGCCTGTCCCAACACCAAGAGCTAGTCTCTCATTGGTTCCCCGTCTTCCCATTCATCCTCAGGAAAAATTGCAACCTGTACGGAACAGGAGGTTAAAGGTGCTGATGCTCCACGTAGGGAGATTGCTAGTAAAGTGGCTGGAATGGCGAACCCGAGCACAAGGAGATGAGAAATGAGGTGCGTTTTAGAAGCCTTTCCCCAACTCATGGTGTACCATCTTCTGGGTTTCTCATGCCTGTTTTCGATGTAGGAAGATGCCCTTGAACCTGGAGATTTGGGACCCATGGGACGGGTAGCACGCAGTATTACTTTAAAGGGTCTGCGTTTGCTCACCCAACTTCACCAAACCTCTCAGCCCCAAGAGTGTCCACCCTTATGTCTCATCCAGCTGTGGGTCTAGATATGGTCAATCCAGGTGGCATCACAGCCCCTGAACGAATTGTGTAAGAATTTCTCTCTCTTTCACTGTCTTTGTTTCATGGGTTTTTAAAAGTAATTTATTTTTATAATGGGGTTTAGCTGCTTTTCACGGCTGTGTTTATGCCGCTTTACACCCACTTGACACACTAACAGAGAGATATCAATACATAGGTTTTAAGATTATTACTAGTCAGATATATTCTTGTGCGGTGAATCGGGCGTGTTGAGTCCAGTTCTCTGAGCAAGGAGTAGATCTTGTCTATTACATATTGGGTTTATGGAACGGTATCTGAGCTAATTTGAAACTCTTGTTTTATGTATCACCCCACCTCACCTTTCCCGTTAAGCAGCCATAGTGTGTTTTCTGCATGTGTGACTCTGTTCTGTTTTGTAATTCAGTTCAAGTGTAACGGTTTTTACATTCCCTCTATAAGTGACACCTTATGAGAAGTGTCCTTTTCTGTGTGACTTATTTCACTTAGAATTGTCGTACCTAAATCCACTCATCATGCTGCTACTAGCCTTATGACATTGATTTCATGGCTGAGTGATATTCCATTGTACATAAGGACAACAACTTTTTGATCCATTTTTCGCTTTCTTGGGATATTTAAGGTGGAATGAAGTGGAGGTCCTTGTCAACAGAGCAGCCCTAAACTTTGGGGTGCTTGTGTCTTGCTGATTTTCAATTTTCCCACTTTATCCCCCCATGCGTGGAAGTGCCCTATGCTCTCTAAGCTGTGTTATTTAGATGTTTCAGGACACACCGTACACTTCTCCAGAGTGGCTGTTGGCAATTTACATCCCGCCCATCAGTGTAGCAATGCTCCCATTTCTCCATGGCCTGTCCTGCATTTCTGGTTTTGACACTTTTTTCAGCATGGCCCTTTTGACCGATGGGAAGCGAGACTTCTTTGTAGCGCTGATTTGCCTTTCCAGGTTGCTTGGTTGGCCAAAAAGGGCGTATGAGTTTTTTCCTGAATATATTCAGGAAAAAACGCATACGCCCTTTTTGGCCAAGGGCATCATTGTCAACGTTTTGGCGCTTTTCATGTGCTTTAAAGTCGATTCGAATCTACCTCCTGAAATCTGTTTCCTGCAATTCTGCCTTGATTTCAATTCCTCGTCTTTGCCTTCCCTCAATATATTTGTGGACGAGAGTTGTCATTTATAACTCTGTAGGATTGTGAATTGCAGTGCCCTGAAGCTCCATTTTACAACTCGCTTTTTTGGGAGGTGGCCGCAAAAGCACAGGATGGCTTCAGGCCCTGTTCTGGTTCCGGGGTGCAGGCTGAGCCTGTGGTTAATTCTTCTTCCTGATGGGAAAATAGAGTGACCTGTGCCTGTCCCAACACCAAGAGCTAGTCTCTCATTGGTTCCCCGTCTTCCCGTTCATCCTCAGGACAAATTGCAACCTGTACGGAACAGGAGGTTAAAGATGCTGATGCTCCAAGTAGGGAGATTGCTACTAAAGTGGCTTTAATGGCGAACCCGAGCACAAGGAGATGAGAAATGAGATGCATTTTAGAAACCTTTCCCCAACACACGGTGTACCATCTTCTTGGTTTCTCATGCATGTTTTCGATGTAGGAAGATGCCCTTGAACCTGGAGATTTGGGACCCATGCGATGGGTAGCACGCAGTATTACTTTAAAGGGTCTGCGTTTGCTCACCCAACCTCACCAAACCTCTCAGCCCCAAGAGTATCCACCCTTATGTCTCATCCAGCTGTGGGTCTAGATATGGTCAATCCAGGTTGCATCACAGCCCCTGAAAGAATTGTGTAAGAATTTCTCTCTCTTTCACTGTCTTTGTTTCATGGGTTTTTAAAAGAAATTTATTTTTATAATGGGGTTTAGCTGCTTTTCACGGCTGTGTTTATGCCGCTTTACACCCACTTGACACAGTAACAGAGAGATATCAATACCTAGGTTTTAAAATTATTACTAGTCAGATATATTCTTGTGCGGTGAATCGGGCGTGTTGAGTCCAGTTCTCTGAGCAAGGAGTAGGTCTTGTCTATTACATATTGGGTTTATGGAACGGTATCTGAGCTAATTTGAAACTCTTGCTTTATGTATCACCCCACCTCGCTTTCCCGTTAAGCAGCCATAGTGTGTTTTCTGCATGTGTGACTCTGTTCTGTTTTGTAATTCAGTTCAAGTGTAACGGTTTTTACATTCCCTCTATAAGTGACACCTTATGAGAAGTGTCCTTTTCTGTGTGACTTATTTCACTTAGAATCGTCGTACCTAAATCCACTCATCATGCTGCTACTAGCCTTATGACATTGATTTCATGGATGAGTGGTATGCCATTGTACATAAGGACTTCAAATTTTTATCCATTTTTCGCTTTCCTGGGATATTTAAGGTGGAATGAAGTGGAGGTCCTTGTCAACAGAGCATCCCTAAACTTTGGGGTGCTTGTGTCTTGCTGATTTTTAATTTTCCCACTTTATACCCCCATGCGTGGAAGTGCCCTATGCTCTCTAAGTTGTGTTTTTTAGATGTTTCAGGACACACCGTACAATTCTCCCGAGTGGCTGTTGGCAATTTACATCTCGCCCAACAGTGTAGCAAGTCTCCCATTTCTCCATGGCCTGTCCTGCATTTCCGGTTTTGACACTTTTTTCAGCATGGCCCTTTTGACCGATGGGAAGCGAGACTTCTTTGTAGCGCTGATTTGCCTTTCCAGGTTGCTTGGTTGGCCAAAAAGGGCGTATGCGTTTTTTCCTGAATATATTCAGGAAAAAACGCATACGCCCTTTTTGGCCAAGGGCATCATTGTCAACGTTTTGGCGCTTTTCATGTGCTTTAAAGGCGATTCGAATCTACCTCCTGAAATCTGTTTCCTGCAATTCTGCCTTGATTTCAATTCCTCGTCTTTGCCTTCCCTCAATATATTTGTGGACGAGAGTTATCATTTATAACTCTGTAGGATTGTGAATTGCAGTGCCCTGAAGCTGCATTTTACAACTCGCTTTTTTGGGAGGTGGCCGCAAAAGCGCAGGATGGCTTCAGGCCCTGTTCTGGTTCCGGGGGGCAGGCTGAGCCTGTGGTTAATTCTTCTTCCTGATGGGAAAATAGAGTGACCTGTGCCTGTCCCAACACCAAGAGCTAGTCTCTCATTGGTTCCCCGTCTTCCCGTTCATCCTCAGGACAAATTGCAACCTGTACGGAACAGGAGGTTAAAGATGCTGATCCTCCAAGTAGGGAGATTGCTACTAAAGTGACTGGAATGGCGAACCCGAGCACAAGGAGATGAGAAATGAGGTGCATTTTAGAAACCTTTCCCCAACACACGGTGTACCATCTTCTTGGTTTCTCATGCATGTTTTCGATGTACGAAGATGCCCTTGAACCTGGAGATTTGGGACCCATGCGATGGGTAGCACGCAGTATTACTTTAAAGGGTCTGCGTTTGCTCACCCAACCTCACCAAACCTCTCAGCCCCAAGAGTATCCACCCTTATGTCTCATCCAGCTGTGGGTCTAGATATGGTCAATCCAGGTTGCATCACAGCCCCTGAATGAATTGTGTAAGAATTTCTCTCTCTTTCACTGTCTTTGTTTCATGGGTTTTTAAAAGAAATTTATTTTTATAATGGGGTTTAGCTGCTTTTCACGGCTGTGTTTATGCCGCTTTACACCCACTTGACACAGTAACAGAGAGATATCAATACATAGGTTTTAAGATTATTACTAGTCAGATATATTCTTGTGCGGTGAATCGGGCGTGTTGAGTCCAGTTCTCTGAGCAAGGAGTAGGTCTTGTCTATTACATATTGGGTTTATGGAACGGTATCTGAGCTAATTTGAAACTCTTGCTTTATGTATCACCCCACCTCGCTTTCCCGTTAAGCAGCCATAGTGTGTTTTCTGCATGTGTGACTCTGTTCTGTTTTGTAATTCAGTTCAAGTGTAACGGTTTTTACATTCCCTCTATAAGTGACACCTTATGAGAAGTGTCCTTTTCTGTGTGACTTATTTCACTTAGAATCGTCGTACCTAAATCCACTCATCATGCTGCTACTAGCCTTATGACATTGATTTCATGGCTTGAGTGGTATGCCATTGTACATAAGGACTTCAAATTTTTTATCCATTTTTCGCTTTCCTGGGATATTTAAGGTGGAATGAAGTGGAGGTCCTTGTCAACAGAGCATCCCTAAACTTTGGGGTGCTTGTGTCTTGCTGATTTTTAATTTTCCCACTTTATACCCCCATGCGTGGAAGTGCCCTATGCTCTCTAAGCTGTGTTTTTTAGATGTTTCAGGACACACCGTACACTTCTCCAGAGTGGCTGTTGGCAATTTACATCCCGCCCATCAGTGTAGCAAGGCTCCCATTTCTCCATGGCCTGTCCTGCATTTCTGGTTTTGACACTTTTTTCAGCATGGCCCTTTTGACCGATGGGAAGCGAGACTTCTTTGTAGCGCTGATTTGCCTTTCCAGGTTGCTTGGTTGGCCAAAAAGGGCGTATGCTTTTTTTCCTGAATATATTCAGGAAAAAACGCATACGCCCTTTTTGGCCAAGGGCATCATTGTCAACGTTTTGGCGCTTTTCATGTGCTTTAAAGGCGATTCGAATCTACCTCCTGAAATCTGTTTCCTGCAATTCTGCCTTGATTTCAATTCCTCGTCTTTGCCTTCCCTCAATATATTTGTGGACGAGAGTTATCATTTATAACTCTGTAGGATTGTGAATTGCAGTGCCCTGAAGCTGCATTTTACAACTCGCTTTTTTGGGAGGTGGCCGCAAAAGCGCAGGATGGCTTCAGGCCCTGTTCTGGTTCCGGGGGGCAGGCTGAGCCTGTGGTTAATTCTTCTTCCTGATGGGAAAATAGAGTGACCTGTGCCTGTCCCAACACCAAGAGCTAGTCTCTCATTGGTTCCCCGTCTTCCCGTTCATCCTCAGGACAAATTGCAACCTGTACGGAACAGGAGGTTAAAGATGCTGATCCTCCAAGTAGGGAGATTGCTACTAAAGTGACTGGAATGGCGAACCCGAGCACAAGGAGATGAGAAATGAGGTGCATTTTAGAAACCTTTCCCCAACACACGGTGTACCATCTTCTTGGTTTCTCATGCATGTTTTCGATGTACGAAGATGCCCTTGAACCTGGAGATTTGGGACCCATGCGATGGGTAGCACGCAGTATTAATTTAAAGGGTCTGCGTTTGCTCACCCAACCTCACCAAACCTCTCAGCCCCAAGAGTATCCACCCTTATGTCTCATCCAGCTGTGGGTCTAGATATGGTCAATCCAGGTTGCATCACAGCCCCTGAATGAATTGTGTAAGAATTTCTCTCTCTTTCACTGTCTTTGTTTCATGGGTTTTTAAAAGAAATTTATTTTTATAATGGGGTTTAGCTGCTTTTCACGGCTGTGTTTATGCCGCTTTACACCCACTTGACACAGTAACAGAGAGATATCAATACATAGGTTTTAAGATTATTACTAGTCAGATATATTCTTGTGCGGTGAATCGGGCGTGTTGAGTCCAGATCTCTGAGCAAGGAGTAGGTCTTGTCTATTACATATTGGGTTTATGGAACGGTATCTGAGCTAATTTGAAACTCTTGCTTTATGTATCACCCCACCTCGCTTTCCCGTTAAGCAGCCATAGTGTGTTTTCTGCATGTGTGACTCTGTTCTGTTTTGTAATTCAGTTCAAGTGTAACGGTTTTTACATTCCCTCTATAAGTGACACCTTATGAGAAGTGTCCTTTTCTGTGTGACTTATTTCACTTAGAATCGTCGTACCTAAATCCACTCATCATGCTGCTACTAGCCTTATGACATTGATATCATGGCTGAGTGGTATGCCATTGTACATAAGGACCTCAAATTTTTTATCCATTTTTCGCTTTCCTGGGATATTTAAGGTGGAATGAAGTGGAGGTCCTTGTCAACAGAGCATCCCTAAACTTTGGGGTGCTTGTGTCTTGCTGATTTTTAATTTTCCCACTTTATACCACCATGCGTGGAAGTGCCCTATGCTCTCTAAGCTGTGTTTTTTAGATGTTTCAGGACACACCGTACACTTCTCCAGAGTGGCTGTTGGCAATTTACATCCCGCCCATCAGTGTAGCAAGGCTCCCATTTCTCCATGGCCTGTCCTGCATTTCTGGTTTTGACACTTTTTTCAGCATGGCCCTTTTGACCGATGGGAAGCGAGACTTCTTTGTAGCGCTGATTTGCCTTTCCAGGTTGCTTGGTTGGCCAAAAAGGGCGTATGCGTTTTTTCCTGAATATATTCAGGAAAAAACGCATACGCCCTTTTTGGCCAAGGGCATCATTGTCAACGTTTTGGCGCTTTTCATGTGCTTTAAAGGCGATTCGAATCTACCTCCTGAAATCTGTTTCCTGCAATTCTGCTTTGATTTCAATTCCTCGTCTTTGCCTTCCCTCAATATATTTGTGGACGAGAGTTATCATTTATAACTCTGTAGGATTGTGAATTGCAGTGCCCTGAAGCTCCATTTTACAACTCGCTTTTTTGGGAGGTGGCCGCAAAAGCGCAGGATGGCTTCAGGCCCTGTTCTGGTTCCGGGGGGCAGGCTGAGCCTGTGGTTAATTCTTCTTCCTGATGGGAAAATAGAGTGACCTGTGCCTGTCCCAACACCAAGAGCTAGTCTCTCATTGGTTCCCCGTCTTCCCGTTCATCCTCAGGACAAATTGCAACCTGTACGGAAGAGGAGGTTAAAGATGCTGATCCTCCAAGTAGGGAGATTGCTACTAAAGTGACTGGAATGGCGAACCCGAGCACAAGGAGATGAGAAATGAGGTGCATTTTAGAAACCTTTCCCCAACACACGGTGTACCATCTTCTTGGTTTCTCATGCATGTTTTCGATGTACGAAGATGCCTTTGAACCTGGAGATTTGGGACCCATGCGATGGGTAGCACGCAGTATTACTTTAAAGGGTCTGCGTTTGCTCACCCAACCTCACCAAAACTCTCAGCCCCAAGAGTATCCACCCTTATGTCTCATCCAGCTGTGGGTCTAGATATGGTCAATCCAGGTTGCATCACAGCCCCTGAATGAATTGTGTAAGAATTTCTCTCTCTTTCACTGTCTTTGTTTCATGGGTTTTTAAAAGAAATTTATTTTTATAATGGGGTTTAGCTGCTTTTCACGGCTGTGTTTATGCCGCTTTACACCCACTTGACACAGTAACAGAGAGATATCAATACATAGGTTTTAAGATTATTACTAGTCAGATATATTCTTGTGCGGTGAATCGGGCGTGTTGAGTCCAGTTCTCTGAGCAAGGAGTAGGTCTTGTCTATTACATATTGGGTTTATGGAACGGTATCTGAGCTAATTTGAAACTCTTGCTTTATGTATCACCCCACCTCGCTTTCCCGTTAAGCAGCCATGGTGTGTTTTCTGCAGGTGTGACTCTGTTCTGTTTTGTAATTCAGTTCAAGTGTAACGGTTTTTACATTCCCTCTATAAGTGACACCTTATGAGAAGTGTCCTTTTCTGTGTGACTTATTTCACTTAGAATCGTCGTACCTAAATCCACTCATCATGCTGCTACTAGCCTTATGACATTGATTTCATGGCTGAGTGGTATGCCATTGTACATAAGGACTTCAAATTTTTTATCCATTTTTCGCTTTCCTGGGATATTTAAGGTGGAATGAAGTGGAGGTCCTTGTCAACAGAGCATCCCTAAACTTTGGGGTGCTTGTGTCTTGCTGATTTTTAATTTTCCCACTTTATACCCCCATGCGTGGAAGTGCCCTATGCTCTCTAAGCTGTGTTTTTTAGATGTTTCAGGACACACCGTACACTTCTCCAGAGTGGCTGTTGGCAATTTACATCCCGCCCATCAGTGTAGCAAGGCTCCCATTTCTCCATGGCCTGTCCTGCATTTCTGGTTTTGACACTTTTTTCAGCATGGCCCTTTTGACCGATGGGAAGCGAGACTTCTTTGTAGCGCTGATTTGCCTTTCCAGGTTGCTTGGTTGGCCAAAAAGGGCGTATGCGTTTTTTCCTGAATATATTCAGGAAAAAACGCATACGCCCTTTTTGGCCAAGGGCATCATTGTCAACGTTTTGGCGCTTTTCATGTGCTTTAAAGGCGATTCGAATCTACCTCCTGAAATCTGTTTCCTGCAATTCTGCTTTGATTTCAATTCCTCGTCTTTGCCTTCCCTCAATATATTTGTGGACGAGAGTTATCATTTATAACTCTGTAGGATTGTGAATTGCAGTGCCCTGAAGCTCCATTTTACAACTCGCTTTTTTGGGAGGTGGCCGCAAAAGCGCAGGATGGCTTCAGGCCCTGTTCTGGTTCCGGGGGGCAGGCTGAGCCTGTGGTTAATTCTTCTTCCTGATGGGAAAATAGAGTGACCTGTGCCTGTCCCAACACCAAGAGCTAGTCTCTCATTGGTTCCCCGTCTTCCCGTTCATCCTCAGGACAAATTGCAACCTGTACGGAAGAGGAGGTTAAAGATGCTGATCCTCCAAGTAGGGAGATTGCTACTAAAGTGACTGGAATGGCGAACCCGAGCACAAGGAGATGAGAAATGAGGTGCATTTTAGAAACCTTTCCCCAACACACGGTGTACCATCTTCTTGGTTTCTCATGCATGTTTTCGATGTACGAAGATGCCTTTGAACCTGGAGATTTGGGACCCATGCGATGGGTAGCACGCAGTATTACTTTAAAGGGTCTGCGTTTGCTCACCCAACCTCACCAAACCTCTCAGCCCCAAGAGTATCCACCCTTATGTCTCATCCAGCTGTGGGTCTAGATATGGTCAATCCAGGTTGCATCACAGCCCCTGAATGAATTGTGTAAGAATTTCTCTCTCTTTCACTGTCTTTGTTTCATGGGTTTTTAAAAGAAATTTATTTTTATAATGGGGTTTAGCTGCTTTTCACGGCTGTGTTTATGCCGCTTTACACCCACTTGACACAGTAACAGAGAGATATCAATACATAGGTTTTAAGATTATTACTAGTCAGATATATTCTTGTGCGGTGAATCGGGCGTGTTGAGTCCAGTTCTCTGAGCAAGGAGTAGGTCTTGTCTATTACATATTGGGTTTATGGAACGGTATCTGAGCTAATTTGAAACTCTTGCTTTATGTATCACCCCACCTCGCTTTCCCGTTAAGCAGCCATAGTGTGTTTTCTGCATGTGTGACTCTGTTCTGTTTTGTAATTCAGTTCAAGTGTAACGGTTTTTACATTCCCTCTATAAGTGACACCTTATGAGAAGTGTCCTTTTCTGTGTGACTTATTTCACTTAGAATCGTCGTACCTAAATCCACTCATCATGCTGCTACTAGCCTTATGACATTGATTTCATGGCTGAGTGGTATGCCATTGTACATAAGGACTTCAAATTTTTTATCCATTTTTCGCTTTCCTGGGATATTTAAGGTGGAATGAAGTGGAGGTCCTTGTCAACAGAGCATCCCTAAACTTTGGGGTGCTTGTGTCTTGCTGATTTTTAATTTTCCCACTTTATACCCCCATGCGTGGAAGTGCCCTATGCTCTCTAAGCTGTGTTTTTTAGATGTTTCAGGACACACCGTACACTTCTCCAGAGTGGCTGTTGGCAATTTACATCCCGCCCATCAGTGTAGCAAGGCTCCCATTTCTCCATGGCCTGTCCTGCATTTCTGGTTTTGACACTTTTTTCAGCATGGCCCTTTTGACCGATGGGAAGCGAGACTTCTTTGTAGCGCTGATTTGCCTTTCCAGGTTGCTTGGTTGGCCAAAAAGGGCGTATGCGTTTTTTCCTGAATATATTCAGGAAAAAACGCATACGCCCTTTTTGGCCAAGGGCATCATTGTCAACGTTTTGGCGCTTTTCATGTGCTTTAAAGGCGATTCGAATCTACCTCCTGAAATCTGTTTCCTGCAATTCTGCTTTGATTTCAATTCCTCGTCTTTGCCTTCCCTCAATATATTTGTGGACGAGAGTTATCATTTATAACTCTGTAGGATTGTGAATTGCAGTGCCCTGAAGCTCCATTTTACATCTCGCTTTTTTGGGAGGTGGCCGCAAAAGCGCAGGATGGCTTCAGGCCCTCTTCTGGTTCCGGGGGGCAGGCTGAGCCTGTGGTTAATTCTTCTTCCTGATGGGAAAATAGAGTGACCTGTGCCTGTCCCAACACCAAGAGCTAGTCTCTCATTGGTTCCCCGTCTTCCCGTTCATCCTCAGGACAAATTGCAACCTGTACGGAACAGGAGGTTAAAGATGCTGATCCTCCAAGTAGGGAGATTGCTACTAAAGTGACTGGAATGGCGAACCCGAGCACAAGGAGATGAGAAATGAGGTGCATTTTAGAAACCTTTCCCCAACACACGGTGTACCATCTTCTTGGTTTCTCATGCATGTTTTCGATGTACGAAGATGCCCTTGAACCTGGAGATTTGGGACCCATGCGATGGGTAGCACGCAGTATTACTTTAAAGGGTCTGCGTTTGCTCTCCCAACCTCACCAAACCTCTCAGCCCCAAGAGTGTCCACCCTTATGTCTCATCCAGCTGTGGGTCTAGATATGGTCAATCCAGGTTGCATCACAGCCCCTGAACGAATTGTGTAAGAATTTCTCTCTCTTTCACTGTCTTTGTTTCATGGGTTTTTAAAAGAAATTTATTTTTATAATGGGGTTTAGCTGCTTTTCACGGCTGTGTTTATGCCGCTTTACACCCACTTGACACAGTAACAGAGAGATATCAATACATAGGTTTTAAGATTATTACTAGTCAGATATATTCTTGTGCGGTGAATCGGGCGTGTTGAGTCCAGTTCTCTGAGCAAGGAGTAGGTCTTGTCTATTACATATTGGGTTTATGGAACGGTATCTGAGCTAATTTGAAACTCTTGTTTTATGTATCACCCCACCTCACCTTTCCCTTTAAGCAGCCATAGTGTGTTTTCTGCATGTGTGACTCTGTTCTGTTTTGTAATTCAGTTCAAGTGTAACGGTTTTTACATTCCCTCTATAAGTGACACCTTATGAGAAGTGTCCTTTTCTGTGTGACTTATTTCACTTAGAATCGTCGTACCTAAATCCACTCATCATGCTGCTACTAGCCTTATGACATTGATTTCATGGCTGAGTGATATTCCATTGTACATAAGGACCTCAAATTTTTTATCCATTTTTCGCTTTCCTGGGATATTTAAGGTGGAATGAAGTGGAGGTCCTTGTCAACAGAGCAGCCCTAAACTTTGGGGTGCTTGTGTCTTGCTGATTTTTAATTTTCCCACTTTATACTCCCATGCGTGGAAGTGCCCTGTGCTCTCTAAGCTGTGTTTTTTAGATGTTTCAGGACACACCGTACACTTCTCCAGAGTGGCTGTTGGCAATTTACATCCCGCCCATCAGTGTAGCAAGGCTCCCATTTCTCCATGGCCTGTCCTGCATTTCTGGTTTTGACACTTTTTTCAGCATGGCCCTTTTGACCGATGGGAAGCGAGACTTCTTTGTAGCGCTGATTTGCCTTTCCAGGTTGCTTGGTTGGCCAAAAAGGGCGTATGCGTTTTTTCCTGAATATATTCAGGAAAAAACACATACGCCCTTTTTGGCCAAGGGCATCATTGTCAACGTTTTGGCGCTTTTCATGTGCTTTAAAGGCGATTCGAATCTACCTCCTGAAATCTGTTTCCTGCAATTCTGCTTTGATTTCAATTCCTCGTCTTTGCCTTCCCTCAATATATTTGTGGACGAGAGTTATCATTTATAACTCTGTAGGATTGTGAATTGCAGTGCCCTGAAGCTCCATTTTACAACTCGCTTTTTTGGGAGGTGGCCGCAAAAGCGAAGGATGGCTTCAGGCCCTGTTCTGGTTCCGGGGGGCAGGCTGAGCCTGTGGTTAATTCTTCTTCCTGATGGGAAAATAGAGTGACCTGTGCCTGTCCCAACACCAAGAGCTGGTCTCTCATTGGTTCCCCGTCTTCCCGTTCATCCTCAGGACAAATTGCAACCTGTACAGAACAGGAGGTTAAAGATGCTGATGCTCCAAGTAGGGAGATTGCTACTAAAGTGACTGGAATGGCGAACCCGAGCACAAGGAGATGAGAAATGAGGTGCATTTTAGAAACCTTTCCCCAACACACGGTGTACCATCTTCTTGGTTTCTCATGCATGTTTTCGATGTACGAAGATGCCCTTGAACCTGGAGATTTGGGACCCATGCGATGGGTAGCACGCAGTATTACTTTAAAGGGTCTGCGTTTGCTCACCCAACCTCACCAAACCTCTCAGCCCCAAGAGTATCCACCCTTATGTCTCATCCAGCTGTGGGTCTAGATATGGTCAATCCAGGTTGCATCACAGCCCCTGAATGAATTGTGTAAGAATTTCTCTCTCTTTCACTGTCTTTGTTTCATGGGTTTTTAAAAGAAATTTATTTTTATAATGGGGTTTAGCTGCTTTTCACGGCTGTGTTTATGCCGCTTTACACCCACTTGACACAGTAACAGATAGATATCAATACATAGGTTTTAAGATTATTACTAGTCAGATATATTCTTGTGCGGTGAATCGGGCGTGTTGAGTCCAGTTCTCTGAGCAAGGAGTAGGTCTTGTCTATTACATATTGGGTTTATGGAACGGTATCTGAGCTAATTTGAAACTCTTGCTTTATGTATCACCCCACCTCGCTTTCCCGTTAAGCAGCCATAGTGTGTTTTCTGCATGTGTGACTCTGTTCTGTTTTGTAATTCAGTTCAAGTGTAACGGTTTTTACATTCCCTCTATAAGTGACACCTTATGAGAAGTGTCCTTTTCTGTGTGACTTATTTCACTTAGAATCGTCGTACCTAAATCCACTCATCATGCTGCTACTAGCCTTATGACATTGATTTCATGGCTGAGTGGTATGCCATTGTACATAAGGACCTCAAATTTTTTATCCATTTTTCGCTTTCCTGGGATATTTAAGGTGGAATGAAGTGGAGGTCCTTGTCAACAGAGCATCCCTAAACTTTGGGGTGCTTGTGTCTTGCTGATTTTTAATTTTCCCACTTTATACCCCCATGCGTGGAAGTGCCCTATGCTCTCTAAGCTGTGTTTTTTAGATGTTTCAGGACACACCGTACACTTCTCCAGAGTGGCTGTTGGCAATTTACATCCCGCCCATCAGTGTAGCAAGGCTCCCATTTCTCCATGGCCTGTCCTGCATTTCTGGTTTTGACACTTTTTTCAGCATGGCCCTTTTGACCGATGGGAAGCGAGACTTCTTTGTAGCGCTGATTTGCCTTTCCAGGTTGCTTGGTTGGCCAAAAAGGGCGTATGCGTTTTTTCCTGAATATATTCAGGAAAAAACGCATACGCCCTTTTTGGCCAAGGGCATCATTGTCAACGTTTTGGCAATTTTCATGTGCTTTAAAGGCGATTCGAATCTACCTCCTGAAATCTGTTTCCTGCAATTCTGCTTTGATTTCAATTCCTCGTCTTTGCCTTCCCTCAATATATTTGTGGACGAGAGTTATCATTTATAACTCTGTAGGATTGTGAATTGCAGTGCCCTGAAGCTCCATTTTACAACTCGCTTTTTTGGGAGGTGGCCGCAAAAGCGCAGGATGGCTTCAGGCCCTGTTCTGGTTCCGGGGGGCAGGCTGAGCCTGTGGTTAATTCTTCTTCCTGATGGGAAAATAGAGTGACCTGTGCCTGTCCCAACACCAAGAGCTGGTCTCTCATTGGTTCCCCGTCTTCCCGTTCATCCTCAGGACAAATTGCAACCTGTACAGAACAGGAGGTTAAAGATGCTGATGCTCCAAGTAGGGAGATTGCTACTAAAGTGGCTGGAATGGCGAACCCGAGCACAAGGAGATGAGAAATGAGGTGCATTTTAGAAACCTTTCCCCAACACACGGTGTACCATCTTCTTGGTTTCTCATGCATGTTTTCGATGTAGGAAGATGCCCTTGAACCTGGAGATTTGGGACCCATGCGATGGGTAGCACGCAGTATTACTTTAAAGGGTCTGCGTTTGCTCACCCAACCTCACCAAACCTCTCAGCCCCAAGAGTATCCACCCTTATGTCTCATCCAGCTGTGGGTCTAGATATGGTCAATCCAGGTTGCATCACAGCCCCTGAATGAATTGTGTAAGAATTTCTCTCTCTTTCACTGTCTTTGTTTCATGGGTTTTTAAAAGAAATTTATTTTTATAATGGGGTTTAGCTGCTTTTCACGGCTGTGTTTATGCCGCTTTACACCCACTTGACACAGTAACAGATAGATATCAATACATAGGTTTTAAGATTATTACTAGTCAGATATATTCTTGTGCGGTGAATCGGGCGTGTTGAGTCCAGTTCTCTGAGCAAGGAGTAGGTCTTGTCTATTACATATTGGGTTTATGGAACGGTATCTGAGCTAATTTGAAACTCTTGCTTTATGTATCACCCCACCTCGCTTTCCCGTTAAGCAGCCATAGTGTGTTTTCTGCATGTGTGACTCTGTTCTGTTTTGTAATTCAGTTCAAGTGTAACGGTTTTTACATTCCCTCTATAAGTGACACCTTATGAGAAGTGTCCTTTTCTGTGTGACTTATTTCACTTAGAATCGTCGTACCTAAATCCACTCATCATGCTGCTACTAGCCTTATGACATTGATTTCATGGCTGAGTGGTATGCCATTGTACATAAGGACCTCAAATTTTTTATCCATTTTTCGCTTTCCTGGGATATTTAAGGTGGAATGAAGTGGAGGTCCTTGTCAACAGAGCATCCCTAAACTTTGGGGTGCTTGTGTCTTGCTGATTTTTAATTTTCCCACTTTATACCCCCATGCGTGGAAGTGCCCTATGCTCTCTAAGCTGTGTTTTTTAGATGTTTCAGGACACACCGTACACTTCTCCAGAGTGGCTGTTGGCAATTTACATCCCGCCCATCAGTGTAGCAAGGCTCCCATTTCTCCATGGCCTGTCCTGCATTTCTGGTTTTGACACTTTTTTCAGCATGGCCCTTTTGACCGATGGGAAGCGAGACTTCTTTGTAGCGCTGATTTGCCTTTCCAGGTTGCTTGGTTGGCCAAAAAGGGCGTATGCGTTTTTTCCTGAATATATTCAGGAAAAAACGCATACGCCCTTTTTGGCCAAGGGCATCATTGTCAACGTTTTGGCAATTTTCATGTGCTTTAAAGGCGATTCGAATCTACCTCCTGAAATCTGTTTCCTGCAATTCTGCTTTGATTTCAATTCCTCGTCTTTGCCTTCCCTCAATATATTTGTGGACGAGAGTTATCATTTATAACTCTGTAGGATTGTGAATTGCAGTGCCCTGAAGCTCCATTTTACAACTCGCTTTTTTGGGAGGTGGCCGCAAAAGCGCAGGATGGCTTCAGGCCCTGTTCTGGTTCCGGGGGGCAGGCTGAGCCTGTGGTTAATTCTTCTTCCTGATGGGAAAATAGAGTGACCTGTGCCTGTCCCAACACCAAGAGCTGGTCTCTCATTGGTTCCCCGTCTTCCCGTTCATCCTCAGGACAAATTGCAACCTGTACAGAACAGGAGGTTAAAGATGCTGATGCTCCAAGTAGGGAGATTGCTACTAAAGTGGCTGGAATGGCGAACCCGAGCACAAGGAGATGAGAAATGAGGTGCATTTTAGAAACCTTTCCCCAACACACGGTGTACCATCTTCTTGGTTTCTCATGCATGTTTTCGATGTAGGAAGATGCCCTTGAACCTGGAGATTTGGGACCCATGCGATGGGTAGCACGCAGTATTACTTTAAAGGGTCTGCGTTTGCTCACCCAACCTCACCAAACCTCTCAGCCCCAAGAGTATCCACCCTTATGTCTCATCCAGCTGTGGGTCTAGATATGGTCAATCCAGGTTGCATCACAGCCCCTGAACGAATTGTGTAAGAATTTCTCTCTCTTTCACTGTCTTTGTTTCATGGGTTTTTAAAAGAAATTTATTTTTATAATGGGGTTTAGCTGCTTTTCACGGCTGTGTTTATGCCGCTTTACACCCACTTGACACAGTAACAGAGAGATATCAATACATAGGTTTTAAGATTATTACTAGTCAGATATATTCTTGTGCGGTGAATCGGGCGTGTTGAGTCCAGTTCTCTGAGCAAGGAGTAGGTCTTGTCTATTACATATTGGGTTTATGGAACGGTATCTGAGCTAATTTGAAACTCTTGCTTTATGTATCACCCCACCTCGCTTTCCCGTTAAGCAGCCATAGTGTGTTTTCTGCATGTGTGACTCTGTTCTGTTTTGTAATTCAGTTCAAGTGTAACGGTTTTTACATTCCCTCTATAAGTGACACCTTATGAGAAGTGTCCTTTTCTGTGTGACTTATTTCACTTAGAATCGTCGTACCTAAATCCACTCATCATGCTGCTACTAGCCTTATGACATTGATTTCATGGCTGAGTGGTATGCCATTGTACATAAGGACCTCAAATTTTTTATCCATTTTTCGCTTTCCTGGGATATTTAAGGTGGAATGAAGTGGATGTCCTTGTCAACAGAGCATCCCTAAACTTTGGGGTGCTTGTGTCTTGCTGATTTTTAATTTTCCCACTTTATACCCCCATGCGTGGAAGTGCCCTATGCTCTCTAAGCTGTGTTTTTTAGATGTTTCAGGACACACCGTACACTTCTCCAGAGTGGCTGTTGGCAATTTACATCCCGCCCATCAGTGTAGCAAGGCTCCCATTTCTCCATGGCCTGTCCTGCATTTCTGGTTTTGACACTTTTTTCAGCATGGCCCTTTTGACCGATGGGAAGCGAGACTTCTTTGTAGCGCTGATTTGCCTTTCCAGGTTGCTTGGTTGGCCAAAAAGGGCGTATGCGTTTTTTCCTGAATATATTCAGGAAAAAACGCATACGCCCTTTTTGGCCAAGGGCATCATTGTCAACGTTTTGGCAATTTTCATGTGCTTTAAAGGCGATTCGAATCTACCTCCTGAAATCTGTTTCCTGCAATTCTGCTTTGATTTCAATTCCTCGTCTTTGCCTTCCCTCAATATATTTGTGGACGAGAGTTATCATTTATAACTCTGTAGGATTGTGAATTGCAGTGCCCTGAAGCTCCATTTTACAACTCGCTTTTTTGGGAGGTGGCCGCAAAAGCGCAGGATGGCTTCAGGCCCTGTTCTGGTTCCGGGGGGCAGGCTGAGCCTGTGGTTAATTCTTCTTCCTGATGGGAAAATAGAGTGACCTGTGCCTGTCCCAACACCAAGAGCTGGTCTCTCATTGGTTCCCCGTCTTCCCGTTCATCCTCAGGACAAATTGCAACCTGTACAGAACAGGAGGTTAAAGATGCTGATGCTCCAAGTAGGGAGATTGCTACTAAAGTGGCTGGAATGGCGAACCCGAGCACAAGGAGATGAGAAATGAGGTGCATTTTAGAAACCTTTCCCCAACACACGGTGTACCATCTTCTTGGTTTCTCATGCATGTTTTCGATGTAGGAAGATGCCCTTGAACCTGGAGATCTGGGACCCATGCGATGGGTAGCACGCAGTATTACTTTAAAGGGTCTGCGTTTGCTCACCCAACCTCACCAAACCTCTCAGCCCCAAGAGTATCCACCCTTATGTCTCATCCAGCTGTGGGTCTAGATATGGTCAATCCAGGTTGCATCACAGCCCCTGAACGAATTGTGTAAGAATTTCTCTCTCTTTCACTGTCTTTGTTTCATGGGTTTTTAAAAGAAATTTATTTTTATAATGGGGTTTAGCTGCTTTTCACGGCTGTGTTTATGCCGCTTTACACCCACTTGACACAGTAACAGAGAGATATCAATACATAGGTTTTAAGATTATTACTAGTCAGATATATTCTTGTGCGGTGAATCGGGCGTGTTGAGTCCAGTTCTCTGAGCAAGGAGTAGGTCTTGTCTATTACATATTGGGTTTATGGAACGGTATCTGAGCTAATTTGAAACTCTTGCTTTATGTATCACCCCACCTCGCTTTCCCGTTAAGCAGCCATAGTGTGTTTTCTGCATGTGTGACTCTGTTCTGTTTTGTAATTCAGTTCAAGTGTAACGGTTTTTACATTCCCTCTATAAGTGACACCTTATGAGAAGTGTCCTTTTCTGTGTGACTTATTTCACTTAGAATCGTCGTACCTAAATCCACTCATCATGCTGCTACTAGCCTTATGACATTGATTTCATGGCTGAGTGGTATGCCATTGTACATAAGGACCTCAAATTTTTTATCCATTTTTCGCTTTCCTGGGATATTTAAGGTGGAATGAAGTGGAGGTCCTTGTCAACAGAGCATCCCTAAACTTTGGGGTGCTTGTGTCTTGCTGATTTTTAATTTTCCCACTTTATACCCCCATGCGTGGAAGTGCCCTATGCTCTCTAAGCTGTGTTTTTTAGATGTTTCAGGACACACCGTACACTTCTCCAGAGTTGCTGTTGGCAATTTACATCCCGCCCATCAGTGTAGCAAGGCTCCCTTTTCTCCATGGCCTGTCCTGCATTTCTGGTTTTGACACTTTTTTCAGCATGGCCCTTTTGACCGATGGGAAGCGAGACTTCTTTGTAGCGCTGATTTGCCTTTCCAGGTTGCTTGGTTGGCCAAAAAGGGCGTATGCGTTTTTTCCTGAATATATTCAGGAAAAAACGCATACGCCCTTTTTGGCCAAGGGCATCATTGTCAACGTTTTGGCGCTTTTCATGTGCTTTAAAGGCGATTCGAATCTACCTCCTGAAATCTGTTTCCTGCAATTCTGCTTTGATTTCAATTCCTCGTCTTTGCCTTCCCTCAATATATTTGTGGACGAGAGTTATCATTTATAACTCTGTAGGATTGTGAATTGCAGTGACCTGAAGCTCCATTTTACAACTCGCTTTTTTGGGAGGTGGCCGCAAAAGCGCAGGATGGCTTCAGGCCCTGTTCTGGTTCCGGGGGGCAGGCTGAGCCTGTGGTTAATTCTTCTTCCTGATGGGAAAATAGAGTGACCTGTGCCTGTCCCAACACCAAGAGCTAGTCTCTCATTGGTTCCCCGTCTTCCCGTTCATCCTCAGGACAAATTGCAACCTGTACGGAAGAGGAGGTTAAAGATGCTGATCCTCCAAGTAGGGAGATTGCTACTAAAGTCACTGGAATGGCGAACCCGAGCACAAGGAGATGAGAAATAAGGTGCATTTTAGAAACCTTTCCCCAACACACGGTGTACCATCTTCTTGGTTTCTCATGCATGTTTTCGATGTACGAAGATGCCCTTGAACCTGGAGATTTGGGACCCATGCGATGGGTAGCACGCAGTATTACTTTAAAGGGTCTGCGTTTACTCACCCAACCTCACCAAACCTCTCAGCCCCAAGAGTATCCACCCTTATGTCTCATCCAGCTGTGGGTCTAGATATGGTCAATCCAGGTTGCATCACAGCCCCTGAATGAATTGTGTAAGAATTTCTCTCTCTTTCACTGTCTTTGTTTCATGGGTTTTTAAAAGAAATTTATTTTTATAATGGGGTTTAGCTGCTTTTCACGGCTGTGTTTATGCCGCTTTACACCCACTTGACACAGTAACAGAGAGATATCAATACATAGGTTTTAAGATTATTACTAGTCAGATATATTCTTGTGCGGTGAATCGGGCGTGTTGAGTCCAGTTCTCTGAGCAAGGAGTAGGTCTTGTCTATTACATATTGGTATTATGGAACGGTATCTGAGCTAATTTGAAACTCTTGCTTTATGTATCACCCCACCTCGCTTTCCCGTTAAGCAGCCATAGTGTGTTTTCTGCATGTGTGACTCTGTTCTGTTTTGTAATTCAGTTCAAGTGTAACGGTTTTTACATTCCCTCTATAAGTGACACCTTATGAGAAGTGTCCTTTTCTGTGTGACTTATTTCACTTAGAATCGTCGTACCTAAATCCACTCATCATGCTGCTACTAGCCTTATGACATTGATTTCATGGCTGAGTGGTATGCCATTGTACATAAGGACTTCAAATTTTTTATCCATTTTTCGCTTTCCTGGGATATTTAAGGTGGAATGAAGTGGAGGTCCTTGTCAACAGAGCAGCCCTAAACTTTGGGGTGCTTGTGTCTTGCTGATTTTTAATTTTCCCACTTTATACCCCCATGCGTGGAAGTGCCCTATGCTCTCTAAGCTGTGTTTTTTAGCTGTTTCAGGACACACCGTACCCTTCTCCAGACTGGCTGTTGGCAATTTACATCCCGCCCATCAGTTTAGCAAGGCTCCCATTTCTCCATGGCCTGTCCTCCATTTCTGGTTTTTACACATTTTTCAGCATGGCCTTTTTGATTGATGGGAAGCGAGACTTCTTTGTAGCGCTGATTTGCCTTTCCAGGTTGCTTGGTTGGCCAAAAAGGGCGTATGCGTTTTTTCCTGAATATATTCAGGAAAAAACGCATACGCCCTTTTTGGCCAAGGGCATCATTGTCAACGTTTTGCCGCTTTTCATGTGCTTTAAAGGCGATTCGAATCTACCTCCTGAAATCTGTTTCCTGCAATTCTGCCTTGATTTCAAATCCTCTTCTTTGCCTTCCCTCAATATATTTGTGGACGAGAGTTATCATTTATAACTCTGCAGGTTTGTGAATTGCAGTGCCCTGAAGCTCCATTTTACAAGTCGCTTTTTTGGGAGCTGGCCGCAAAAGCGCAGGATGGCTTCAGGCCCTGTTCTGGTTCCGGGGGGCAGGCTGAGCCTGTGGTTAATTCTTCTTCCTGATGGGAAAATAGAGTGACCTGTGCCTGTCCCAACACCAAGAGCTAGTCTCTCATTGGTTCCCCGTCTTCCCGTTCATCCTCAGGACAAATTGCAACCTGTACGGAACAGGAGGTTAAAGGTGCTGATGCTCCACGTAGGGAGATTGCTAGTAAAGTGGCTGGAATGGCGAACCCGAGCACAAGGAGATGAGAAATGAGGTGCGTTTTAGAAACCTTTCCCCATCACATTGTGTACCATCTTCTGGGTTTCTCATGCCTGTTTTCGATGTAGGAAGATGCCCTTGAACCTGGAGATTTGGGACCCATGGGACGGGTAGCAGGCAGTATTACTTTAAAGGGTCTGGTTTGCTCACCCAACTTCACCAAACCTCTCAGCCCCAAGAGTGTCCACCCTCATGTCTCATCCAGCTGTGGGTCTAGATATGGTCAATCCAGGTTGCATCACAGCCCCTGAACGAATTGTGTAAGAATTTCTCTCTCTTTCACTGTCTTTGTTTCATGGGTTTTTAAAAGTAATTTATTTTTATAATGGGGTTTAGCTGCTTTTCACGGCTGTGTTTATGCCGCTTTACACCCACTTGACACACTAACAGAGAGATATCAATACATAAGTTTTAAGATTATTACTAGTCAGATATATTCTTGTGCGGTGAATCAGGCGTGTTGAGTCCAGTTCTCTGAGCAAGGAGTAGGTCTTGTCTATTACATATTGGGTTTATGGAACGGTATCTGATCTAATTTGAAACTCTTGTTTTATGTATCACCCCACCTCACCTTTCCCGTTAAGCAGCCATAGTGTGTTTTCTGCATGTGTGACTCTGTTCTGTTTTGTAATTCAGTTCAAGTGTAACGGTTTTTACATTCCCTCTATAAGTGACACCTTATGAGAAGTGTCCTTTTCTGTGTGACTTATTTCACTTAGAATCGTCGTACCTAAATCCACTCATCATGCTGCTACTAGCCTTATGATATTGATTTCATGGCTGAGTGAGATTCCATTGTACATAAGGTCTACAACTTTTTTTTCCATTTTTCGCTTTCCTGGGATATTTAAGTTGGAATGAAGTGGAGGTCCTTGTCAACAGAGCAGCCCTAAACTTTGGGGTGCTTGTGTCTTGCTGATTTTTAATTTTCCCACTTTATACCCCCATGCGTGGAAGTGCCCTATGCTCTCTAAGCTGTGTTTTTTAGCTGTTTCAGGACACACCGTACCCTTCTCCAGACTGGCTGTTGGCAATTTACATCCCGCCCATCAGTGTAGCAAGGCTCCCATTTCTCCATGGCCTGTCCTGCATTTCTGGTTTTGACACTTTTTTCAGCATGGCCCTTTTGACCGATGGGAAGCGAGACTTCTTTGTAGCGCTGATTTGCCTTTCCAGGTTGCTTGGTTGGCCAAAAAGGGCGTATGCGTTTTTTCCTGAATATATTCAGGAAAAAACGCATACGCCCTTTTTGGCCAAGGGCATCATTGTCAACGTTTTGCCGCTTTTCATGTGTGTTAAAGGCGATTCGAATCTACCTCCTGAAATCTGTTTCCTGCAATTCTGCCTTGATTTCAAATCCTCTTCTTTGCCTTCCCTCAATATATTTGTGGACGAGAGTTATCATTTATAACTCTGCAGGTTTGTGAATTGCTGTGCCCTGAAGCTCCATTTTACAACTCGCTTTTTTGGGAGCTGGCCGCAAAAGCGCAGGATGGCTTCAGGCCCTGTTCTTGTTCCGGTTGGCAGGGGGAGCCTGTGGTTAATTCTTCTTCCTGATGGGAAAATAGAGTGACCTGTGCCTGTCCCAAAACCAAGAGCTAGTCTCTCATTGGTTCCCCATCTTCCCATTCATCCTCAGGACAAATTGCAACCTGTACGGAACAGGAGGTTAAAGGTGCTGATGCTCCACGTAGGGAGATTGCTAGTAAAGTGGCTGGAATGGCGAACCCGAGCACAAGGAGATGAGAAATGAGGTGCGTTTTAGAAACCTTTCCCCATCACATGGTGTACCATCTTCTGGGTTTCTCATGCCTGTTTTCGATGTAGGAAGATGCCCTTGAACCTGGAGATTTGGGACCCATGGGACGGGTAGCACGCAGTATTACTTTAAAGGGTCTGCGTTTGCTCACCCAACTTCACCAAACCTCTCAGCCACAAGACTGTCCACCCTTATGTCTCATCCAGCTGTGGGTCTAGATATGGTCAATCCAGGTTGCATCACAGCCCCTGAACGAATTGTGTAAGAATTTCTCTCTCTTTCACTGTCTTTGTTTCATGGGTTTTTAAAAGTAATTTATTTTTATAATGGGGTTTAGCTGCTTTTCACGGCTGTGTTTATGCCGCTTTACACCCACTTGACACACTAACAGAGAGATATCAATTCATAGGTTTTAAGATTATTACTAGTCTGATATATTCTTGTGCGGTGAATCAGGCGTGTTGAGTCCAGTTCTCTGAGAAAGGAGTAGGTTTTGTCTATTACATATTGGGTTTATGGAACGGTATCTGAGCTAATTTGAAACTCTTGTTTTATGTATCACCCCACCTCACCTTTCCCGTTAAGCAGCCATAGTGTGTTTTCTGCATGTGTGACTCTGTTCTGTTTTGTAATTCAGTTCAAGTGTAACGGTTTTTACATTCCCTCTATAAGTGACACCTTATGAGAAGTGTCCTTTTCTGTGTGACTTATTTCACTTAGAATCGTCGTACCTAAATCCACTCATCATGCTGCTACTAGCCTTATGATATTGATTTCATGGCTGAGTGATATTCCATTGTACATAAGGTCTACAACTTTTTTATCCATTTTTCGCTTTCCTGGGATATTTAAGGTGGAATGAAGTGGAGGTCCTTGTCAATAGAGCAGCCCTAAACTTTGGGGTGCTTGTGTCTTGCTGATTTTTAATTTTCCCACTTTATACCCCCATGCGTGGAAGTGCCCTATGCTCTCTAAGCTGTGTTTTTTAGCTGTTTCAGGACACACCGTACCCTTCTCCAGACTGGCTGTTGGCAATTTACATCCCGCCCATCAGTGTAGCAAGGCTCCCATTTCTCCATGGCCTGTCCTGCATTTCTGGTTTTGAAACTTTTTTCAGCATGGCCCTTTTGACCGATGGGAAGCGAGACTTCTTTGTAGCGCTGATTGGCCTTTCCAGGTTGCTTGGTAGGCCAAAAAGGGCGTATGCGTTTTTTCCTGAATATATTCAGGAAAAAACGCATACGCCCTTTTTGGCCAAGGGCATCATTGTCAACGTTTTGCCGCTTTTCATGTGCTTTAAAGGCGATTCGAATCTACCTCCTGAAATCTGTTTCCTGCAATTCTGCCTTGATTTCAAATCCTCTTCTTTGCCTTCCCTCAATATATTTGTGGACGAGAGTTGTCATTTATAACTCTGCAGGTTTGTGAATTGCTGTGCCCTGAAGCTCCATTTTACAACTCGCTTTTTTGGGAGCTGGCCGCAAAAGCGCAGGATGGCTTCAGGCCCTGTTCTGGTTCCGGTGGGCAGGGTGAGCCTGTAGTTAATTCTTCTTCCTGATCGGAAAATAGAGTGACCTGTGCCTGTCCCAACACCAAGAGCTAGTCTCTCATTGGTTCCCCGTCTTCCCATTCATCCTCAGGAAAAATTGCAACCTGTACGGAACAGGAGGTTAAAGGTGCTGATGCTCCACGTAGGGAGATTGCTAGTAAAGTGGCTGGAATGGCGAACCCGAGCACAAGGAGATGAGAAATGAGGTGCGTTTTAGAAGCCTTTCCCCAACACATGGTGTACCATCTTCTGGGTTTCTCATGCCTGTTTTCGATGTAGGAAGATGCCCTTGAACCTGGAGATTTGGGACCCATGGGACGGGTAGCACGCAGTATTACTTTAAAGGGTCTGCGTTTGCTCACCCAACTTCACCAAACCTCTCAGCCCCAAGAGTGTCCACCCTTATGTCTCATCCAGCTGTGGGTCTAGATATGGTCAATCCAGGTGGCATCACAGCCCCTGAACGAATTGTGTAAGAATTTCTCTCTCTTTCACTGTCTTTGTTTCATGGGTTTTTAAAAGTAATTTATTTTTATAATGGGGTTTAGCTGCTTTTCACGGCTGTGTTTATGCCGCTTTACACCCACTTGACACACTAACAGAGAGATATCAATACATAGGTTTTAAGATTATTACTAGTCAGATATATTCTTGTGCGGTGAATCGGGCGTGTTGAGTCCAGTTCTCTGAGCAAGGAGTAGATCTTGTCTATTACATATTGGGTTTATGGAACGGTATCTGAGCTAATTTGAAACTCTTGTTTTATGTATCACCCCACCTCACCTTTCCCGTTAAGCAGCCATAGTGTGTTTTCTGCATGTGTGACTCTGTTCTGTTTTGTAATTCAGTTCAAGTGTAACGGTTTTTACATTCCCTCTATAAGTGACACCTTATGAGAAGTGTCCTTTTCTGTGTGACTTATTTCACTTAGAATTGTCGTACCTAAATCCACTCATCATGCTGCTACTAGCCTTATGACATTGATTTCATGGCTGAGTGATATTCCATTGTACATAAGGACAACAACTTTTTGATCCATTTTTCGCTTTCCTGGGATATTTAAGGTGGAATGAAGTGGAGGTCCTTGTCAACAGAGCAGCCCTAAACTTTGGGGTGCTTGTGTCTTGCTGATTTTCAATTTTCCCACTTTATCCCCCCATGCGTGGAAGTGCCCTATGCTCTCTAAGCTGTGTTATTTAGATGTTTCAGGACACACCGTACACTTCTCCAGAGTGGCTGTTGGCAATTTACATCCCGCCCATCAGTGTAGCAATGCTCCCATTTCTCCATGGCCTGTCCTGCATTTCTGGTTTTGACACTTTTTTCAGCATGGCCCTTTTGACCGATGGGAAGCGAGACTTCTTTGTAGCGCTGATTTGCCTTTCCAGGTTGCTTGGTTGGCCAAAAAGGGCGCATGCGTTTTTTCCTGAATATATTCAGGAAAAAACGCATACGCCCTTTTTGGCCAAGGGCATCATTGTCAACGTTTTGGCGCTTTTCATGTGCTTTAAAGTCGATTCGAATCTACCTCCTGAAATCTGTTTCCTGCAATTCTGCCTTGATTTCAATTCCTCGTCTTTGCCTTCCCTCAATATATTTGTGGACGAGAGTTGTCATTTATAACTCTGTAGGATTGTGAATTGCAGTGCCCTGAAGCTCCATTTTACAACTCGCTTTTTTGGGAGGTGGCCGCAAAAGCGCAGGATGGCTTCAGGCCCTGTTCTGGTTCCGGGGTGCAGGCTGAGCCTGTGGTTAATTCTTCTTCCTGATGGGAAAATAGAGTGACCTGTGCCTGTCCCAACACCAAGAGCTAGTCTCTCATTGGTTCCCCGTCTTCCCGTTCATCCTCAGGACAAATTGCAACCTGTACGGAACAGGAGGTTAAAGATGCTGATGCTCCAAGTAGGGAGATTGCTACTAAAGTGGCTTTAATGGCGAACCCGAGCACAAGGAGATGAGAAATGAGATGCATTTTAGAAACCTTTCCCCAACACACGGTGTACCATCTTCTTGGTTTCTCATGCATGTTTTCGATGTAGGAAGATGCCCTTGAACCTGGAGATTTGGGACCCATGCGATGGGTAGCACGCAGTATTACTTTAAAGGGTCTGCGTTTGCTCACCCAACCTCACCAAACCTCTCAGCCCCAAGAGTATCCACCCTTATGTCTCATCCAGCTGTGGGTCTAGATATGGTCAATCCAGGTTGCATCACAGCCCCTGAAAGAATTGTGTAAGAATTTCTCTCTCTTTCACTGTCTTTGTTTCATGGGTTTTTAAAAGAAATTTATTTTTATAATGGGGTTTAGCTGCTTTTCACGGCTGTGTTTATGCCGCTTTACACCCACTTGACACAGTAACAGAGAGATATCAATACATAGGTTTTAAGATTATTACTAGTCAGATATATTCTTGTGCGGTGAATCGGGCGTGTTGAGTCCAGTTCTCTGAGCAAGGAGTAGGTCTTGTCTATTACATATTGGGTTTATGGAACGGTATCTGAGCTAATTTGAAAATCTTGCTTTATGTATCACCCCACCTCGCTTTCCCGTTAAGCAGCCATAGTGTGTTTTCTGCATGTGTGACTCTGTTCTGTTTTGTAATTCAGTTCAAGTGTAACGGTTTTTACATTCCCTCTATAAGTGACACCTTATGAGAAGTGTCCTTTTCTGTGTGACTTATTTCACTTAGAATCGTCGTACCTAAATCCACTCATCATGCTGCTACTAGCCTTATGACATTGATTTCATGGATGAGTGGTATGCCATTGTACATAAGGACTTCAAATTTTTATCCATTTTTCGCTTTCCTGGGATATTTAAGGTGGAATGAAGTGGAGGTCCTTGTTAACAGAGCATCCCTAAACTTTGGGGTGCTTGTGTCTTGCTGATTTTTAATTTTCCCACTTTATACCCCCATGCGTGGAAGTGCCCTATGCTCTCTAAGTTGTGTTTTTTAGATGTTTCAGGACACACCTTACAATTCTCCAGAGTGGCTGTTGGCAATTTACATCTCGCCCATCAGTGTAGCAAGTCTCCCATTTCTCCATGGCCTGTCCTGCATTTCCGGTTTTGACACTTTTTCAGCATGGCCCTTTTGACCGATGGGAAGCGAGACTTCTTTGTAGCGCTGATTTGCCTTTCCAGGTTGCTTGGTTGGCCAAAAAGGGCGTATGCGTTTTTTCCTGAATATATTCAGGAAAAAACGCATACGCCCTTTTTGGCCAAGGGCATCATTGTCAACGTTTTGGCGCTTTTCATGTGCTTTAAAGGCGATTCGAATCTACCTCCTGAAATCTGTTTCCTGCAATTCTGCCTTGATTTCAATTCCTCGTCTTTGCCTTCCCTCAATATATTTGTGGACGAGAGTTATCATTTATAACTCTGTAGGATTGTGAATTGCAGTGCCCTGAAGCTGCATTTTACAACTCGCTTTTTTGGGAGGTGGCCGCAAAAGCGCAGGATGGCTTCAGGCCCTGTTCTGGTTCCGGGGGGCAGGCTGAGCCTGTGGTTAATTCTTCTTCCTAATGGGAAAATAGAGTGACCTGTGCCTGTCCCAACACCAAGAGCTAGTCTCTCATTGGTTCCCCGTCTTCCCGTTCATCCTCAGGACAAATTGCAACCTGTACGGAACAGGAGGTTAAAGATGCTGATCCTCCAAGTAGGGAGATTGCTACTAAAGTGACTGGAATGGCGAACCCGAGCACAAGGAGATGAGAAATGAGGTGCATTTTAGAAACCTTTCCCCAACACACGGTGTACCATCTTCTTGGTTTCTCATGCATGTTTTCGATGTACGAAGATGCCCTTGAACCTGGAGATTTGGGACCCATGCGATGGGTAGCACGCAGTATTACTTTAAAGGGTCTGCGTTTGCTCACCCAACCTCACCAAACCTCTCAGCCCCAAGAGTGTCCACCCTTATGTCTCATCCAGCTGTGGGTCTAGATATGGTCAATCCAGGTTGCATCACAGCCCCTGAACGAATTGTGTAAGAATTTCTCTCTCTTTCACTGTCTTTGTTTCATGGGTTTTTAAAAGAAATTTATTTTTATAATGGGGTTTAGCTGCTTTTCACGGCTGTGTTTATGCCGCTTTACACCCACTTGACACAGTAACAGAGAGATATCAATACATAGGTTTTAAGATTATTACTAGTCAGATATATTCTTGTGCGGTGAATCGGGCGTGTTGAGTCCAGTTCTCTGAGCAAGGAGTAGGTCTTGTCTATTACATATTGGGTTTATGGAACGGTATCTGAGCTAATTTGAAACTCTTGTTTGATGTATCACCCCACCTCACCTTTCCCGTTAAGCAGCCATAGTGTGTTTTCTGCATGTGTGACTCTGTTCTGTTTTGTAATTCAGTTCAAGTGTAACGGTTTTTACATTCCCTCTATAAGTGACACCTTATGAGAAGTGTCCTTTTCTGTGTGACTTATTTCACTTAGAATCGTCGTACCTAAATCCACTCATCATGCTGCTACTAGCCTTATGACATTGATTTCATGGCTGAGTGATATTCCATTGTACATAAGGACCTCAAATTTTTTATCCATTTTTCGCTTTCCTGGGATATTTAAGGTGGAATGAAGTGGAGGTCCTTGTCAACAGAGCAGCCCTAAACTTTGGGGTGCTTGTGTCTTGCTGATTTTTAGTTTTCCCACTTTATACTCCCATGCGTGGAAGTGCCCTATGCTCTCTAAGCTGTGTTTTTTAGATGTTTCAGGACACACCGTACACTTCTCCAGAGTGGCTGTTGGCAATTTACATCCCGCCCATCAGTGTAGCAAGGCTCCCATTTCTCCATGGCCTGTCCTGCATTTCTGGTTTTGACACTTTTTTCAGCATGGCCCTTTTGACCGATGGGAAGCGAGACTTCTTTGTAGCGCTGATTTGCCTTTCCAGGTTGCTTGGTTGGCCAAAAAGGGCGTATGCGTTTTTTCCTGAATATATTCAGGAAAAAACGCATACGCCCTTTTTGGCCAAGGGCATCATTGTCAACGTTTTGGCGCTTTTCATGTGCTTTAAAGGCGATTCGAATCTACCTCCTGAAATCTGTTTCCTGCAATTCTGCTTTGATTTCAATTCCTCGTCTTTGCCTTCCCTCAATATATTTGTGGACGAGAGTTATCATTTATAACTCTGTAGGATTGTGAATTGCAGTGCCCTGAAGCTCCATTTTACAACTCGCTTTTTTGGGAGGTGGCCGCAAAACCGCAGGATGGCTTCAGGCCCTGTTCTGGTTCCGGGGGGCAGGCTGAGCCTGTGGTTAATTCTTCTTCCTGATGGGAAAATAGAGTGACCTGTGCCTGTCCCAACACCAAGAGCTAGTCTCTCATTGGTTCCCCGTCTTCCCGTTCATCCTCAGAACAAATTGCAACCTGTACGGAAGAGGAGGTTAAAGATGCTGATCCTCCAAGTAGGGAAATTGCTACTAAAGTGACTGGAATGGCGAACCCGAGCACAAGGAGATGAGAAATGAGGTGCATTTTAGAAACCTTTCCCCAACACACGGTGTACCATCTTCTTGGTTTCTCATGCATGTTTTCGATGTACGAAGATGCCCTTGAACCTGGAGATTTGGGACCCATGCGATGGGTAGCACGCAGTATTACTTTAAAGGGTCTGCGTTTGCTCACCCAACCTCACCAAACCTCTCAGCCCCAAGAGTGTCCACCCTTATGTCTCATCCAGCTGTGGGTCTAGATATGGTCAATCCAGGTTGCATCACAGCCCCTGAATGAATTGTGTAAGAATTTCTCTCTCTTTCACTGTCTTTGTTTCATGGGTTTTTAAAAGAAATTTATTTTTATAATGGGGTTTAGCTGCTTTTCACGGCTGTGTTTATGCCGCTTTACACCCACTTGACACAGTAACAGAGAGATATCAATACATAGGTTTTAAGATTATTACTAGTCAGATATATTCTTGTGCGGTGAATCGGGCGTGTTGAGTCCAGTTCTCTGAGCAAGGAGTAGGTCTTGTCTATTACATATTGGGTTTACGGAACGGTATCTGAGCTAATTTGAAACTCTTGCTTTATGTATCACCCCACCTCGCTTTCCCGTTAAGCAGCCATAGTGTGTTTTCTGCATGTGTGACTCTGTTCTGTTTTGTAATTCAGTTCAAGTGTAACGGTTTTTACATTCCCTCTATAAGTGACACCTTATGAGAAGTGTCCTTTTCTGTGTGACTTATTTCACTTAGAATCGTCGTACCTAAATCCACTCATCATGCTGCTACTAGCCTTATGACATTGATTTCATGGCTGAGTGGTATGCCATTGTACATAAGGACCTCAAATTTTTTATCCATTTTTCGCTTTCCTGGGATATTTAAGGTGGAATGAAGTGGAGGTCCTTGTCAACAGAGCATCCCTAAACTTTGGGGTGCTTGTGTCTTGCTGATTTTTAATTTTCCCACTTTATACCCCCATGCGTGGAAGTGCCCTATGCTCTCTAAGTTGTGTTTTTTAGATGTTTCAGGACACACCGTACAATTCTCCAGAGTGGCTGTTGGCAATTTACATCTCGCCCATCAGTGTAGCAAGTCTCCCATTTCTCCATGGCCTGTCCTGCATTTCCGGTTTTGACACTTTTTTCAGCATGGCCCTTTTGACCGATGGGAAGCGAGACTTCTTTGTAGCGCTGATTTGCCTTTCCAGGTTGCTTGGTTGGCCAAAAAGGGCGTATGCGTTTTTTCCCGAATATATTCAGGAAAAAACGCATACGCCCTTTTTGGCCAAGGGCATCATTGTCAACGTTTTGGCGCTTTTCATGTGCTTTAAAGGCAATTCGAATCTACCTCCTGAAATCTGTTTCCTGCAATTCTGCCTTGATTTCAATTCCTCGTCTTTGCCTTCCCTCAATATATTTGTGGACGAGAGTTATCATTTATAACTCTGTAGGATTGTGAATTGCAGTGCCCTGAAGCTGCATTTTACAACTCGCTTTTTTGCGAGGTGGCCGCAAAAGCGCAGGATGGCTTCAGGCCCTGTTCT